>NC_051230.1:32313653-32496153 GCF_015220715.1 Pygocentrus nattereri
AGGTGACACCACTGTGACTGGACAGCAATAATGATGAGTCTGCCTACAGGAGGAGATATAAGAGCTGTCTGTTTGGTGTCACAACAATAATCCGGCCCTGAATGTCACCACACCCAAGGAGCTCATTGTGAAAAGTCCGAGATCAAACTCCTATTGGCATCAGTGGCTCACCTTCTGAAAGTGTCAGCAGTTTTAGTTCTGTGAGTGTGCAGCTGTCAGACTCCCTCTCTCGTTCCCTGAACACCAGCAGGGCCCTCAAAAAAACACAGCACGGATTGTTCTTCCTGAGGAGACTTAAAAGCTTTGGGATGAACACATGAACATCTGTTATGGTCATCTGTTACCACTGTACCACAGAATGAGTTCTGACTGGTGGATCATAATGTGGCCTGCCCAGGACCTCAGACTCTTAAAGAGAACAGTCAGAACGGCTTCTTAAATCACAGGCACTGACCTCCCACCACTTCAGGACACTTATTCATCCTCATGCTGGTCTTTTCTCTTTCAAAGCACCAAACTGTACATCACCTGCCTCAGAAACCTGCCTCCTCCAGGCCTTCAGAGCTCTCAGCACTCTATACTGTACCATATTCAGAGGAACTGTATATATTTCAGCATTACACTGTATTATTTAATCATTTACTGTATAACATATTACCTCACTTGTGGCCTCTAACATCTCATAGCATAGAGCACTACACCTTCTACACTGTATATTCATAGTTTAATGTTATCACTGCTATCTACCTCATTCCTTACTGAGAGTCACCTGTTTGTTTGGTGCCACTTCTTTATTTATTGCTACTTGCTGTCTGGTGTTTTTGTCTATATGTGTAACATCCTTCCATAACATGTGCGATAAAATTATGCGTGGCTGTCAAGAAGAACTAACTGTGAAAAGGAAACACACTAGAACATTGAAACTGGACATCTGAGATGTGAAGTGAGGTTTCATGGACTGATGAGCCTAAATTGGTAAGAGGGATTATCCAAATCTGGAAAGACGTGGAAAATGCAACTTCTGAGACTGAACTTTGGAAGTGTATAAAAATATCCCAACAAATTTATTTGAGAAACCGAAAGCAAATCTCCTGAAAACAGAATTACAGTCTCATTAAAGTTGAGCGAGTGATTAAAAATGTTTGAAAGCTCTATAGGGTGAATTTAAAAAGAGCTTATTATCAGTTTACTAATGTTAATTATTACTGCTTAGCCAAGACACTGTTAAATTATTGACAATATATTCTGAGTTTACAAGCTTAACTTCACTTGTGATCTTTCCATAAATGTAGTTACTTCATCCAGATGTACCAAGATCTCAGAATGTCCCTGGAGCGTTTAAGTGGACCATTACAAACATTAATCATAAGATTAGCCAGGAGCTTTCTTATATCTTTTGTCTCTAAAAATTAGAAACTACATTCAAAATCTTTTTTTTTTTGTATCAGTAACTTATTCAAGTACATAAATGTAACGGTAGACCTACTGTGTTCCTAACATTAGCAGCAGATGACAGTTATAAAGGGAATCGTTGAGGGAGGATGTAGATGTGTGGTTTAAGTTAAGGTTATGGGTGAATCCAGTTTTGATCAGGGCCTCATTAAAGCTAACACACTTTACCTTTCCTCTCCAGACTGGCTCTTCCCAATTCCACATACTTCTCTAACCACTCAATACAATCGTTCTCCAGAAACTTCTTATGGCCTTCAGCTTTGCCCGTCTTCTCCCACTCCCGTTTGGTAGTAACAGCTTTAGCGTTGGCTGCAGTCCAGTTGGAGGTGTTCAGATCCAGACTGAGGAAATCTTCTCCATCGTAACCGTATCGGCTGTATCCTCTCTTAGTTCCATCGTCATGAAGCCCACAGCCGATCGTCCACTGCCATGTGTGAATCCCTGCAGAGATAAACATGAGAACATCACTGTCTTCTTTCTCTCAGTCTTCATTTAAACATTCATAAAATAAGAAAAAAAGTTTATTTTGTTTCATTTTTGTTTTTTTGTCTGAAATATCTGTTACTTGTCCAACTGCCATCCTATACCAGGTGACTGATATAGATGTGACATGATATGTTTGGAATTTTCTATGGTATTTAAAGGCACTAAGTGCTGTGGTTAAGCTAAGCAGATAAGATCTGATCATAACTCACACTGTGGAGTTGAGTTATACTGTAAAGCACAGGTTAAGAACCTGCATGTACAGCTTCTGTCTGTGGGACAGCAGCCATATTACACACTACTGAAATTTACATTATATCTAAATTATATACATTGCTTTGGCCATGCATGGGCCACTTTCTGTTGATGCTGGAGCCACATTGGAGAGGATACATTCTGTAGTTAGTAAACATACAACAGACCATTCTTTTGAATTCAGTGTAGTTTCTGGACTCCCTTCCCTCACAGTGGAGAGTCATGGACGTTATTAGGCCAGTTTTAATCCTAAAGGAACCAAAAGAGGTACTCAAAAGCTTGTCGGTGCTTGTTAGGTTGGCAACTCAAGAACCTGCAGGTGGTGAGGGAGGCTATTAAGCTGAAGAAGGAGCCCTTTAGGGACTGGTTGGCCTGCAGGATTCCTGACTCAGCAGATAGTTAGCAACAGGCTAAAAAGCAGCAGCGCTGGCTTTGGTAGAAGTCTGAAACATGGAAGGAGTTTAGAGAGGCTATGGAAAAAGACTTTTGTTTGGCTTTAAAGATGTTCTGGACAGCAATTCAGCAACTCACGACTGTTTGGAGTGGCTTTGCTCAAGCTGTACTCAGCAGAGGCAGAGAAACTCTGACTGTTGGTTGGTGAAAAGAGCACTTTGAGAAACTTCAGGGTGAGATTCACCTGGAAAAGCTTAAGGCTCTATATGCTGTAAGGCTGTCATGGGTGACATGCCTCACAATGTCACATGGACCTCAAGAACAGTATCCTTGGACTGGGAGATCAGGGTGGTGATTCCTATTTTTAAGAAGGGGGACCGTTGACAGTGTGTGTCAACTCTGGTGCTGGAAGGGAAACTCTGAGTTGAACCTTGGATTAAGGAGAAACAGGCAGATTCCGTCCCAACCATTGAACAATGAACCATTTTTTTTACTTTGCGTAGATTGTTGAAGGGGCATGGAGGTTTACCAACCCAGTCTACATGTGCTTTGTGAACTCAGAGAGGCTTATGACCATATTCTCAGAGATACAGTGCATCCGGAAAGTATTCACAGCGCTTCACTTTTTCCACATTTTGTTATGTTACAGCCTTATTCCAAATTGAATTAAATTAATCTTTTTCCTCTAAATTCTACACAAAATACCCCATTGTGACCATGTGAAAAACGTTTTCTCGAGAGTTTTGAAAATTTATTAAAATTAAAAAACAAAGAAATCATATTTACATAAGTATTCACAGCCTTTGCTTAATACTTTGTAGAACCACCTTTGGCAGCAACTACAGCCTCAAGTCTTTTTGAATATGATGCCACAAGCTTGGCACACCTATCTTTAGGCAGTTTTGCCCATTCTTCTTTGCAGTACCTCTGAAGCTCCATCAGGTTGGATGGGAGACGTCTGTGCACAGCCATTTTCAGATCTCTCCAGAGATGTTCAATCGGATTCAAGTCTGGGCTCTGGCTGGGCCACTCCAGGACATTCACAGAGTGGTCCTGAAGCCACTGCTTTGAGATCTTGGCTGTGTGCTTCGGATCGTTGTCCTGCTGAAAAATGAACCGTCGCCCCAGTCTGAGGTCAAGAGCGCTCTGGAGCAGGTTTTTATCCAGGATGTCTCTGTACATTGCGGCATTCATCTTTCCCTCTATCCTGACTAGTCTGCCAGTTCCTGCTGCTGAGAAACATCCCCATAGCATGATGCTGCCACCACCATGCTTGACTGTAGGGATGGTATTGGCCTCGTGATGAGCAGTGCCTGGTTTCCTCCAAACATGACGCCTGGCATTCACACCAAAGAGTTCAATCTTTGTCTCATCAGACCAGAGAATTTTGTTTCTCATGGTCTGAGAGTCCTTCAGGTGCCTTTTTGCAAATTCCAGACGGGCTGCCTTGTGCCTTTTACTAAGGAGTGGCTTTCGCCTGGCCACTCTGCCATACAGGCCTGATTGGTGGATTGCTGCAGAGATGGTTGTCCTTCTGCAAGGTTCTCCTCTCTCCACGGAGGAACGCTGGAGCTCTGACAGAGTGATCATTGGGTTCTTGGTCACCTCCCTGACCAAGGCCCTTCTCCCCCGATCGCTCAATTTAGACGGCCGGCCAGCTCTAGGAAGAGTCCTGGTGGTTCCGAACTTCTTCCATTTACGAATGATGGAGGCCACTGTGCTCATTGGGACCTTCAACGCAGCAGTAATTTTTCTGTATCCTTCCCCAGATTTGTGCCTCGAGACAATTTTGTCTCGGAGGTCTACAGACAATTCCTTTGACTTCATGCTTGGTGTTTGCGCTCTGACATGCAGTCAACTGTGGGACCTTATATAGACAGGTGTGTGCCTTTCCAAATCATGTCCAATCAACCACAGGTGGACTCCATTTAAGCTGTAGAAACATCTCAAGGATGATCAGTGGAAACAGGATGCACCTGAGCTCAATTTTGAGCTTCATGGCAAAGGCTGTGAATACTTATGTAAATATGATTTCTTTGTTTTTTAATTTTAATACATTTTCAAAACTCTCGAGAAAACTTTTTTCACATGGTCACAATGGGGTATTTTGTGTAGAATTTTGAGGAAAAAGATTAATATAATTAAATTTGGAATAAGGCTGTAACAAAACAAAATGTGGAAAAAGTGAAGCGCTGTGAATACTTTCCGGATGCACTGTATTTTTATCTCTTTGCCAGTCGGTCTACATCTCCACCCTCACCTATGGTCATGAGCTTCGGGTAATGACGGTAAAAATGAGATTTCTGATGCAAGTGGCAAAAAAGAGCAGAAGCTTAGAGTAGATCTGCTACTCCTCCACATTGAAATGAGCCAGTTGAGGTAGTTTGGGTGTCTGATTAAGAGGCTCCCTGGCTGCCTCCTGTTGGAGGTTGTCCCAGGACCTGCTGGAGGGATTATATCTCCAAGGAGCAGCTCGGCACCCCAGAATGAGCTGGAAGATGTTGTGTAACTGATGGAAATTTACGTTGCCTACCACACCAGACACATATGGAGAACACATTTTCCACAATAGGTCTATAAAAGCATATCATACTAAAACTATTTCTGGAAGAATTAAGATGCCCTGGAGAAACACTACATCTATTATAAAACTCAGGCAAGACTGCAGGCAGGCTGAGAGACGTTGGCGAAGGTCAAAATTGGTAGTACATTTTGATATCTATAAAACAACATTACAGACTTACAACAGTGAAGTGAAATCAGCACGGAAAAACTATTACTCTACCTTAATCGACTCAACCAGTAATAACTCAGCTGCCCTGTTCAGAAGTATAGATCGGCTAGTAAACCCCACCTCCCATGTCTTCCCTGAATCCGTTTCAGTTGAAAAATGTGATGAGTTTGCAATATTTTTTAGGGACAAGATTACTAATTTAAGGCAGAATATAGCAACAAGCACTAATAGACTACCAGCCCTGATATCAGTTAGTCATCCTAACTGTAATATGTCTTACTTCAAGGAAGTCGACATGGTAACACTATTTGACGTGATTTCATCACTTAAATCCTCTACATGTGAACTGGACCCTCTACCAACATGCTTTTTCAAGCAGGTTCTGAGCTCATTATCTAATGAAGTTCTAATGATTGTTAATCAGTCTTTGCAACTGGGAGAATTCCCTAATATTCTTAAAACTGCAGTGGTTAAACCACTACTAAAGAACAGAAATCTTGATCCCACATTTCTCAATAATTATCGACCTATATCTAACCTTCCTTTTCTTAGCAAAATCATTGAAAAAGTTGTGTCAACCCAGTTGAATGATTATGTTAAAGTAAACCAAATAAATGACACTTTTCAGTCCGGTTTCAGAGCTCTCCATAGCACTGAAACAGCACTAGTTAGGGTAGTAAATGACCTGAGATTGAATAAAGATGCAGGCAAACTCTCAGTCCTTTTTCTCCTAGATTTAAGCGCTGCTTTTGACACTGTTGATCATGAAATACTTATTGATCGACTACAGAGCTGGGTAGGCCTTAGTGGCTTAGTCTTAGACTGGTTTAGATCGTATCTAACTGGGCGCGATTACTATGTTGCATTAGGTACCTCTTCCTCCACACGTCAAAAAATAACTTGTGGCGTCCCCCAAGGATCAATTCTTGGGCCTTTACTGTTCAACCTATATATGCTTCCATTACCGCATATCATTAACAAACATGGTATTAGTTATCATCAATATGCAGATGACACTCAACTTTACATTTCTTTAGAACCTAAAGCCCTAAAATCAATTAGCACACTGTTTGAGTGCATAGGTGATATACAGACATGGATGTCAGACAATTTTCTGCAATTAAATAAAGAGAAGACAGAGGTTCTTGTTATTGGCAGTGATTCACAAAAGAATGATGTTCAGACTTATTTAAATCAAATGAATCTGAAGGCCAAACAATGTGTTAAGAACTTGGGCGTCACTTTTGATAATGAGCTCAGCTTTAAATCACACATCATGACTACATGCAAGACAGCTTATTTTCACCTTAGAAACATCGCTAGGGTCCGAGATATGCTCTCTCCTGCTGATAGTGAAAAACTTGTCCATGCATTTATCACATCAAGGTTAGATTATTGCAACGCTGTTTTATCTGCTCTCCCAAAGAGCTCTATCTCTCACCTACAGCGAGTTCAGAATGCTGCTGCAAGGGTCTTGACCCGGAGAAGAAAGAGAGATCATATTACACCTGCACTCCACTCACTGCACTGGTTACCTGTCAGTTTTAGAATAGATTTTAAGGTTCTGGTGATGGTTTTTAAATGTCTTCATGGTCTTGCTCCTCTTTACCTCAGTGAAATGATGGTGAGATATGTTCCTGTCAGGTCTCTCAGGTCTTCAAACAGTAATCTACTGGTGATTCCTAAAACCCGGTTAAAGATTGGCGAGGGTGCTTTTAGCCACTACGGCCCAAAGCTTTGGAACTCTCTTCCTGAGGAGCTAAGAGGCATTACATCCCTGTACAGCTTTAAGAGTAATCTTAAAACCTTTCTGTTTAGATCTGCTTTTAGTTAAGAAACTTTTGTCTGTTCTATCTCTTTCATTTTATCTTTTTCAGTTTATTTCATTATTTTATTTTGTTTCCTTCTATCTTTATTTCTTTTAATGTGTTTTGCTTATCTTTGTTTTCTTTTTATTTATTCTGTAAAGCACTTTGAGTTGCATGTATGTATGAAAGGTGCTATACAAATAAAGATTATTATTATTATTATTATTATTATTATTATTATATTATCATAGCGTCTCTACTAACATTAATTTTCTTAAGCTGTCTTATAAAAAAAAACTTTGATGAGCTTTCTCTAATAAGTACACACACACACACACACACACATTTTCTAAGCCGCTTCTCCCTCAGGGTCCCGGGGGCTCTAATAAGTAAATTTTATTTCTATAGCACATTTACAAAGTGCTTTATAACAGAAAAAGGATCACTTACATAAGAAGCGTGGTAGGCTTAAGCTGAAGCTATGGCACCACATCAATGTCAAAACTAGGGGGCGCAAAAACACAAGATGAAAAATATAACCTTGCAAGTTTTAACAATTCGTATGTAAATATCCCTTCCACAAACGTAAACGTGAAACTCGTGAGCGCAGAAAGAATACTGCTCAAATAACCAAAAGCTTCTTCTCCTTGGCCTCTGGAGTTTGCTTTGCTTTCTCTCAAATCATTGCTGTACTCCTTTGAGGACACGAATGGACAGGATGAGTGATTCTCATCCACTCTGGCAACTCTGCAGTTGTACATATAATCAACAAAGAACATTCTAAATGCCTAAAACTCGTGCCATTCCTATGTTGCCTTACTTGACAATCCAACATCAGGTTATTCTTTGAGCCATTCACATCCCAGGCCATTTCAGTGCTATTGGTGACTCTCTTGTTTTCAATTTAAAAAATTCAAAGCATTGGCACCTCAAGCAGAGCCTCATCCAACGCATTCATCATATTTATCCCCCTTCATATTTAGACTCCATCCTCCAACCGACCAGCGGTTCTTTCACCTCCTCCTCCAAGCTAAAGAAACAATATTATATTGTGCCCCATACCCTGTTGACCTATTGGTCTGGATGGAAATCTTTCCGGCACTTCCATGCACTCCACAGCTTGCCGTTCCCTTCAGACAATCTTTCAATGACAGTTGCTTTCCTCACATTTGCCAGTTCATATTTAACCTTTTGCTCTTCCATCTTAAGAGTCTATTTAGCTGGGATTCATTTCTTTACGAAGCTCATCAGTGGAACCAAACACACAATGACAAACTACCCTCAGATCATACTTTTACTAAAAGGAATCCAAAGAAATGAACCTCGCCTTCCACCACGTCAGCCACCCTTAACTTGTGATATCCTTCACCACTGCATTCAGACACTATATGCTGGCCTCTTCCTCAAAGAACTATCCACTACTTTAGAAGCCTCTTTTCTCCTCGCTTTCTTCAGATTCATGAGATGTTCAAAATATGTAGCTCAAACAGAAACTTTCAACCCTGTTTTACATCCCTGCCTATCAGATTTAACTAAGTTAAACTCAGATACTATGATCTATAATATCAAACACAGCAAAACAAACCAATTTGGCAAACGCATTCCTGTGTACTTATTTAAAATGAACTCTTATCTCAGAGCCATATGTACCTCTGGCACAGCTACACTAACTCTGGCTCTCTCAAAATGCCCAGCAATCAGACCCACTCTTCATCACGGAAACTAGCTCTGTGGTCTCCAGTCGCTAGTTCCACAAACTCTTATGCTTAGTTCTCTCATTGCCTTCCTTCAGAATCGGGGCAGCTTCCTCTGCTACTCGCCAAGGGCCCCTTGACCATGTGTTCCAACTACTCGGACGATGGTCTTTGGAAGCTTACCACGGACGAACGCAAATCCAGGACCTCCGCCAAGCACATGAACGGCTGGCCTCCATCTAATCTGGAATTTTTTGGGGGGTTGGCCTTCTCGCGACCCGCAGAAGCAGGACTGAAGTCTAGCCCAAAATTTTCCTCCTTGCATTATCTCACTTACCATGGTGTGATCTACATTCACAAAAAGTTGATGGGGGAACAGGTAAGTGGGCAACAAGAATCAGTAAATGCATGAAAATGTTAAGCTTGACTATTACATTATTCTTGTAATTTAGATAAACCAGAGCTTGCTTTTAACCTTACTCACCTGCCAATGTCCGTCTTCGTCCACCGTGTTTGTCTTCTGGAGAAGGGCTTTTCGTTCTGTGCTGTCAGCCACAACACCAGGAGCCATCAGCCAATAGCATTTGCTGACAAACCATGTGTCAAACATGTGTCAAAACCACCCCAATCCAAAACCCAAGCACAAAAATTTCACTCGAGCACAGAAAGTAGTTTAGAAAAGTAATTCTGTAGAAAGTAAATGTAGAAAGTAATTCACATGGGGCGTGATATGATGATAAATACGCACAGAGGACTTCTCTCTGTGCTCATTTCAGTTTTCACACTTCACATTGAGAGTTTCACGTTTACGTTTGTGGATATTTACACATGAATTGTTAAAACTTGCAAGGTTATATTTTTCATCTTGTGTTTTTGCACCCCCTAGTTTTGACATTGATGTGGTGCCAAATATGCATCATTTCAAGTAATCAACATAAGATACAGTAAAGCATGAAACAAACAAACACACCAACAAAAAGAAGAGTAACGCCTTGTTGCTGTAACCTACGCAATCATGTGACTCCACGACCCCATCCTTTGACTTTCCCTTCATGTGTGATTTTCTCAGATATACCTCATTTAGCCATTTCATGCACATGAAAGACAATAAATGAGGCAGCTTGTGCTTTATGGCTGTTTATACTGGAAATTATATAAACAAAAGGGTCTCTGACCCAGAGTGTACAGTGCTGTTTGTGCACACACCTATATAAACATATACACAGACCTTCAGTGTGATTGAAGCGCCGCATTAATGTAGCTATACTGAGGTTGAAGGCCTCCTGATAGCGACGTGCATCCTCTGCCATCGAATTCCACGGATCTTCATTCACAGTGTTGTTTATCCAGTCTACCTTTCGGATCACTTTGCTGTCACTGTCATAATACCCGATTTGAAGTCCATCCAACTGAGTAACAGCAGTGAAATCTGGGAAGTTGATTCGTGGTGTGATGCCCGTGAGGAGGAATCGCAGAGCGTGGTTGGCTGTAAAGATAAAAAAAAAAAAAAAAAATCGTCATTTAAAATATGTCTCATATAAATGCAACTGTAAATTAAAGGCTACTGCACTGCAAAAAATCTTGTGCTTCAACCTCAAAAAGTTAGTTCCCATCGAGCTGCCTTAAAGTTTTGAATGAACAGAACAAGTAATAAGCTGACAGAGCTGGTAACCCAGTATTAGAAGTTCAACTAACTCAAAATGTTAAGGCAGCTCGATAGCTAACTTGTTAAATACACACACACACACACACACACACACACACACACACATATTTTCTAAGCCGCTTCTCCCTCAGGGTCGCAGGGGGTGCCGGAGCCTATCCCAGCGGTCATCGGGCGGAGGGCAGGATACATGCTGGACAGGTCGCCAGTCCATCGCAGGGCTTCTTAAATACACTATTTAGTTATGTATTTATTTATAGTGTGTTCTAGAACTGATCACTGTGGAATGAGAAGACCACTGAAGCAATAAACACACATTATTACAATATGTATTAAATATTACATTTTTAATGTGTCCTCTTATTAAATTAATATATTTTGCACAAAGGTATCTTAGAATGCAGATAATGGCTTGTAAATGAAATACTAAGAGGCAGGCGGGTGAGCTTTATTCCCAGCCTGTAAGTTCTTCCTAAAGGTGCTTGAGGGCAGACTAAAAAGAAGAGAGTTCCTAAAGAAACCTAGAAGTGAAGTGTGGTGCTTGATGGAAGTCAGTTCGATTCTTGCAAGAGCTTGTATATTATCAAGGGCTCCTCCAGTAACGCCATGCACTATTCTGTTGGCAACGTTTTAGTAAGCAACTGGAATGTTCTGAACTCTGGCGATGTGCTGTTTATGCAGATCCATTCCACCAGTCTAGCTAATCTTCATCTCGTACCATTTTCTTGAGACTGCATTTAAAATGTCACATCTTTTCATCTTTTTCATGATCATTCTGGTCTATTTTGCTTGGTCTTCATCCACCTGCAGGGTGTGTACTGCTGGTGGATGCTAGTCCACACACCCCGCCTCGCCTCCAGGACTTTTATTCTACTGTTCGGTTTTAAAACATTCGGTTATGAAAAGGAACAAATACCAACTTTTCACCTGGAGAACCTGACGTAAGGTCCACAATCAGACCTTAAAACCACCCTTATACATTTGAAGGAACATTTACATTGTTTGGACCTTGATTAATGAAAAATGTTCCTGCACAGAACCTTCATTCCTAACTGTGTAGACCTGCTTCAACCTTTAGTCAACCAGTTCCAGATGGAACTTCCATCTGGAAGCATTTTAAAACGAGACTTGTTGAGTGTTTGCTCAGTCATTGTGTAATTGTGTAATCCGTCTCTATGTCTTTCAGTAAATCTCTACTTTCTTTTTTAGAATATAAACATCTTCATAGTGAGCTGAAGCCCCCTTAGTTCTTTGAAGTGTGCTGTTTGACTGCTTCCAGGTTTCGTGAGGATTGTTAAATACATGAAAACAGCTGTAGTTTTTTCTTACTGCTGCTTTCCAAATGCCGTTACTCATTCCCAACCCATTTCTGTCTTCTGAGGGAGACAGAGCAGCAGCTAGAGTGGACATCTGTGAGGAAAGAGTGAGTTTTATACTGAGACACACACTCTTTTTAGTTACTGTTAGAGCCAGTTTTTTTAATGGACAGATATCACAGTGTAAAGGATCCTACTGGTTTAACGGGTGATCAGTGGCTTATATGAAGTACATCTGATTCCTAGTGGGATCTAAAGGAGTTCTAAAGGAAACTAGTGGTCTCTCTTAGAAACCATAAAGCCAATTCCCATTAAAAAGCAAATAGTTTCTGATGGTCCTTTTTCAGCAGGGATTGCTACTATTTACTGGAGGGCTTGTTGCAAACTATGCTTGCTTTCATAGGTGGCCTCCTCCGTGTTTTTCCACTTTGTAGCAGATGGGGAAAATGGCTCAGTTCCCAGCTCCAGCCTTTACAGGCCCAGTATGTAACTGTACACTCCGTTATATGTTCTCCGATATATGTATATAACATAGAACCCACAGTTTCCCATTTTCAATCAGGGAAACTGATCAAACTCAGCGTTAGCCTTTAGACTGACCTGCTGAAGTGAGATGAAGAGTGAAGATGAGGAGCAGCAGGGACTTCATGACGCATCCCGTCTCTCACTGCGGACTGGAACCTTAATAAGAGAAATAAATTCCTCAATCCAGACAAAACAATCGGTCCATGTCTTCATCCACCTGAAGATGCTTCTGCTTTCTGCTCTCAAGACTCAGCAAGAGTGGGAGCAGTTTACATCTGAGAATTAGGGACTCTGGAGCTCTGACCAATAGGAAACAAGAAAAAATCATGGGGCGGATACCAAATACCAAAATGATACTGCAACGGATTCCACATTTCTGTCTGACCGCATCTAACACTCAAAACAAATGTGTTAAAAACCAACACTGTGAATTCTGAATACTTCAGTACTTCATTTTATATATACAGTATATATACATATATATATGTATATGGCACCTTCCTGCTCCAACATGACTGGGCACCAGTACACAAAGCAGGTCCATAAAGACGTGGATGAGCCAGTTTGGTGTGGAAGAACTTGACTGGCCTGCACATTATCATTGCAGTATGGAGAACCTCAGTGTAGTACAAGCTGCAAGTTAGGGTGCAGTTGAACTGGCTGTACAGTCACTATTCAATAACTAGATTTCTCATTTACAATGTATGCTTGCTCCTTGAAGTAGAAGGACATGGGTTAAACAGCCTTTTATTGTTTTATTATTTATTCTTTTACTGCTTAAAATATCAAAAATATGCAGAAACATTTTCCCTGTAAAAGGCAAACTTGGTGAAGCTAAATGTAAACGGGAGGTGTGTCAGTAGAGGGACAGGTACAGTAGCCCAAGCAAGAAGTCCTGGCGTGCCTACTGGATGGCATTCATTCAGTTAAATTCAACATTGTAGGCCATGTCATCTATTAGGGGTTGTCCATGACAGTAGGTGGAAGAAAGGTCCAACCCAAACACACACTGACACACTGTAGCATCCACTGTATAAACTCTTTAAAACCCCCAGATACGTCTGACACCGTATACATCGCTTTAAAACTATTACATATCTAAATAATGAAACTATAGCACATCGCTCTGCTGACCTGTACTGTGTCCAGCCTCTTCATCGTCATCATTTGGGACAATGTTGCTTTTTACTCTTCTCATCTTCTTCATTTGTTTTGTCAGCTATGATTTAGCTTAGCACAGCATTAAGTTCACCTCCTCGTTTCTGCGCTCACTGTCCACTTTATCAGCTCCACTGACCGTATAGTTTCACTTTGCAGTTCTACAGTTACAGACTGTAGTCCATCTGTTTCCCATTCTAACTTAGAAAGGCCTGGCAGCAGATCAGATATGCAGATATGCCGAGATGTGTTTGTTTTTGCAAACAGGGCTCTTGCTCTCTTCTAGCTAGTTCTACCACTTGCTCACCCAGTTTCTGAGAGTACTGCTGGGCAAAACTCAACCAGACTAAAGTCAAGTGAGCCCACAAGATTATCACCACAAACATTTTTTCAAAACACAAGGCAACCCATAGATTACGCATGGCATATGTTGATAGCAGCCATCTGTCTTTCTTTTCTCGTCTTTTTTTCCGCAGCCCAGGTCTCTTCTTCCGTTGTTCAATCAAAATACATGAAACTGGAACACATGGAAAAATACCAAAAAACATCCAGACAGCAGCGTCCTGTGACCACTGATGAAGGACTAGAGGATGACCAACACAAACTGTGCAGCAGCAGATGAGCTGTCATCTCTGACTTTACACCTACAAGGTGGACCGACACGGTAGGAGTGTCTAATAGAGTGGACAGTGAGTGGACACAGTGTTTAAAACTCCAGCCGCACTGCTGTGTCTGATCCACTCAGACCAGCACAACACAGACTACCACACCACCACCACATCAGTGTTACTGCAGTGCTGAGAATGACCCACCACTCAAATAGTTCCTGCTCTGTGAGGGTCCATGGGGGTCCTGACCACTGAAGAACAGGGTAACAGTGTATCAGAGAAACAGATGGACTACAGTCTGTAACTGTAGAACTACAAAGACCAGCTATACGGTCAGTGGAGCTGATAAGATGGACAATGAGCGCAGAAACAAGGAGGTGGTCAGACTGTTATGATTGATCGGCGTAGTTCTTATAGTAATTCCATTTTCATTACCTGTCTGAGGAGCTACATGAAGAGACCAGTAAAACAGCATGTCGTATGAAATCAGTCTTCATCAAACCTCTAATGTTTCAGAAGTTTTGGTGGTGACACTGCTGTGCTTGACTCTATAATCTTTTGAATGAGCTTGTTATTATTATTATTATTTTTATTATTGTAGGAAACAAAGAGCTTTCTTCTGCTATTGGGTTATAGTTTTAGTCATGTTTTACTATGAACCATATGATGTTAGTTTTTAAGGGCACATTTAATGAAAAATCATGTTTTCTGTGAAGTAGATTGATGTAATATCTAAACATAATCTCTCTCTCTCTCTCTCCCTCTATCTATCTATCTATCTATCTATCTATCTATCTATCTATCTATCTATCTATCTATCTATCTATCTCTATATATATATATCTCTATATATATATATATATATCGGCCACTTCCCTAGTCCATACAACAGGACATGTTCATGAGCAAATCATGCATAAACCCACATAAACATCATAACTGAAACTTGGGAAAAAATCAATTTTGATAAACCTAATAAACCAGAAAAATGTAGGATATGGACCTTTTAAACATTTTCTGTTTGTCTGAATGATGAGTGCAGAGTTATTTCATGACTCTTGGCCCTGAAACTCTGAAGCTCACTCTGAGTTCAATCTGTTTGAGCGTGATGGGTTACCATGGTCACCTAGCACAACATCTACAAGGCCTAATCAGTCACCAGATATCTCTCAAAGCGGAGAAAGCAGACAATGAGCGCCTTGCTTCTCTGCTGTTACATCACTGAAGGCTGTCCTGTTCTGTAGGATCCTTCAAATATAACCAAGAAATGCAGCAAATTAAAAGTTCTCAGTCTGTATAGTCTTTTTGTCCCAGATAGACAGATGAGTGTACGAGTCTCAGTACTCAGTATTACCAAATTTACAGTACTAATTATTTTTTTAAACATATATGTATTTTTTGTCTGTTGGAAGCATTACATTAAAATTCAACACTTGTCATTGCGTTTTAAATATTGAATCAGATTTTACATAAAGTAAATAAGCTAACAAAAAGTCTGCACACTGGTACTGTGTATTTTAAAGGAGATATACTGTAAAACCTGAAATTAGCTATAGAACCTCGTCCACTCTGTCTGAGAGCTGAGAGATCAAATGAATACAATAAATCACTGCCGTTTGGCACGTTTCCCTTTTCAATCCTCAGAATAATGACAACTCTTTGTCATTCAAAGGACTAAACTGCTTATAAAACTGCCTAACATTTCCCTTGAAGCCTCTCATTTGCTGGGCTTTGGATTGAAAACTACTGTCTGTTATACATGACGGCTGATTCAGTTTCAACAATTTTCGTTGAACTGCAAAAGAACTGCAAAAAACAAATGTAAAACCAATCTAATAAAAGTCTAATAACCAGGTTAGGGTTAACTAGGAGAGTAGAGTTAGGTTAGCCAGTACGTGTTCTCAGCAGATCATCATCCACCTCAGTCACTGTAGTTAAACCTGTCCTGCAGGCAGTTTCCTTTCCGTCGCAGTTTAGTTAGTGTTGTTAAAGAACACAGCTCCAGCCTCCAAGACAGCACCCTGGCTTCTATCTGTGGGTTCCACTTTCTTAGTCAGGGGTAGTTTTAGTCATTCTGAACCTGGACTGTCTCGACTATGACCCCGGATTTGCCCTAAATAAAAGTCGCTTACCTCTGCACATGCATCCGCCTCATCGCTCCGCATTACAACTTACCACATTCATTTATGCATTTGTAGCCTAAACTGTACTGTTGACTTAAATAAAATACTAAAGTACCAAATACATTTGAGTGAAGAACTTGACTAGATCAAGGTAACTCAAAGCTGCATGCCTTTTCATTTCATTTTTTATTTCATATCTATTTATTTAAAAAATACAGTGAAAATCCAGTCAAACCTTTATATGTAACCTCCCCTTTAAAAGACAGCTTATTTGAGTTTGTGGCCAAAGTGTCTTTGACACTTTGAGCTGTTCTGTACTTACTAATTCATCATATACCGGAGCTGAGGCCTCAAGTCAAAATGCATGTTGACCTGTGTTGCGACTCGACTTGAATTGGACTCAAGCCTGAAGCCTCTAAATGATCATAATCAAAACAAAACGGCAATCTTAAAGTTTTAAATTAATAAAACCTTTTGTTTCCAAAACCTGCATAAAACGTAAAAATGTCCCTGGAGGGCGGCAGTTTGATCGCATCTGTCATTTTTTGAAATGGCTGTATAGCAGTAGCCTGATTGTACAGTGTTTGAATAATATTGCATTTTGGCTGTAATGATTTAATAGGACATTTATTGTTTTGGGTTCTAACAACAGGAAATTGACTCGAATATAACATCACATTAGGTGTGTATAATTCAAATAACACAATATTAAAATGACTGTGTCTGTAATGGTATTTTCAGAAAATGAAAGTCCTTAAATCAGCCTTTTCAAGTGCTTCCCCTTTGAGGGCATTGCGTTATGAGTATCGAAGTGAATTTATACTATTATCTCTTCTTAAACAGAAAAACAGCACCATATTATACCAGCATTCATATTATATGTTTCACATTTATATTATTTATTCGTGTATATATTTTATAGCATGCATGACTCATACACTAACATTTATGTGATTATAAATTTAGGATTTTTATAAAATTTTTCATGTTGTATCTTGTTTGTATCTTCAATGCGGCGTGCATGATGATTCACATTTCTGAATATGCATATTTCATAGTGAAGGACCCCCTGTCGGGGGCAGCCAACATGATGCTGTGCTGCTGCAAAGGGGACATAGGGAGCAGCCAACCAACCAGGGGTAAGAGGCACTGCTAGACTGGTCCCTGCCACCAGAGGGAGGCAGAGAGCAGCCTAAGAGGCAATGAGCTTTAGTTAAAGAGAGCTGTCCCTGCCCCCTGTGCTCAGTTTTGGCTGAATAAAAACTCTTCTCCAGTCTAATCTCTTGGGTACCCTTGGTTTCCAAACCAGTTCTTGAGCTGTCTGACCCACAGCGTAAGAACAAAAATGCAGGGTGTCTTTTAAGTTTCTTTGTGGAGTCAGCTTTCCACTTTGCAGTCAGGGCCTAAAAAGGCTGAGGGGTCTGGAGTTCCAACCTGGTGTGCAGTGGCCACCCCATCACAGTCTCAGAGAAGTGATAATACAGTTGTTTTTTGGGGGTTTTTTGCCAAGTATTGTGTTCATTTTGTACAGTATATACACACGACTGCTGGGCCTCTGATGGAAAGCCCTACAGCAGAATACGTAGCTGCTCTAACATGAACTAATATGTATTGCAGCCTAGTAGTACTTTTCTGGAAGTAACTCCACTGCAGTTACAGTAACAGATCAGATCACTGTACCTTTCCTCTCCAGACTGGATCTGCCATATTCCACATACTTCTTTAACCACGCAACTCAGATGTTCTCCAGATAGGACTTTCACCAAACGGCTGAACCCATCCTCTCCCACTTCTGTTTGGTAATAAGAGCTTTAGGATTCACTGCAGTCCAGGTGGGAGTCTAGAGACGTCTAGACTGATTAAGTCTTCTCCATCATAACTGTAGTGGTTGTGTCCTCTATTAGTTCCATTATCATACAGCCAAAGATCACCTGCACTGTATGAAGACCTGTGTGCACACAATTTTATATTATATATGTGTACACACACACACACACACACACACACACACACACACACACACACACACACACACACACACACATATGAGAGAGAGAGTAGAGAAAACAGTGTTTAAAGCTCTGAGTATATTCACACTCACCTCCAGTAGGACTGAACCGCTCCATTACTGTCACCAAATTGGCCATCATGTCATCCAGGCTACCCTGAATCTTCTGCATCTTCATGTTCCAGTAATCTGGATTATCAGCATCAACCTCCATTATCCACTCGTTCTTTGGGATCATCTCCTTAACGTTACTGTCATCATAAACAATCTGCTCTCCATCCACCAGACCAACAACACTGAACTCTGGCAAACTGACGTCCGGTGTGATCCCAGCGTAGAAGCAGCGCAGAGAGTGGAAGGCTAAAAAGATAGAAAAGGAAGTCTGTAGACTGACTCAGTGAGACAGGCATGAGAGTCACTGCTGACTAGAAAGCAGTGCTTTGTTCTTGTGGTCCGTTTCGGAAACACTTTCAGCTAGCAAAATGGGGTCACCACCAACATTGCATATAGTGATTATACAGTGATTTATGTACTGATCATATAGCGGTTAGGAAGTGATTCTACTGTTATTATATAGAGATTGTTTCTCACCATGAACGGTGAGCTCGACTTCTTATAAAGTCGCTCCAGACGGCGACCAACCTGCTTCATAGTACAGAGCTCACCAGTATACCAAGGAGCAGGAGTGGGAAAAGACACAGTTTTGGTTTTCAGAGGAACTAAGTGCATTTGGAGACTCAGAGAGAGCCTCAATGAACAACATAGCATGAGCTTCAGGAGAAGAAGGAGCAGAGTCAACAGGAAAGGCAGAGGAAATGGACTGGATAAGAAGGCCAGGATGAACAAATTGAGTTTTACAGAAGGAAATACTCTTTTGAGTGGAGTGACGGGGCACAGCCAGAGGAGCAGTAAACAGTATCAACTTGTGTATCAACTCATCTTCAGGGAGATCTGCTGGATTTAGACCGTAGTTTTGACCACAGTTTACTACAGTTTCCTTTTTTCTGCTTGTGTCATTTTCATTCACAGTCAACCTTTAAATGTCAACCTGAAAGCAATACTAACCTTTTTTACCACATCAGACAAAATAATATGTTTAATTTCCTCTTCCTTCCCCAATCATGGAGGGAAAACGAGCAGCTCTCTCACTAAAGTTTCACTCACAAATACACTCGTTTGGAATGACTTGATAAATACATTGTAATATTATATTACTTATATTATTTATATTATTAAATACATTGATCCCAAACTTTTGAACAGGGATTCCAGACATTTGGAATGTGATGTTCATCACAGTAAGGAGGGAAAATCCTGATTTTCTGTTCAGTGACGTTCAGCTCTCTGACACTGGTACTGCAGGTTTTCCCTTAATACTGCTCGCTGTAGGTGTCCTTAATGGCAGGGAAGCTTGAGCCATTGATGGAGTGTGTGGAAATATTGGCCATCCCTGCGCAGCAGCACTCGTATTTTACTTACACAGTAAATAACTTTATCGACTAGCTTAGCTAAGAGAAACACACGACAACCATCTTCTCTGTTGGCTGGCACAACTTCAAAAGCATGAGTCAGCCGTTTATTCAAAAACATAAAGCATGGTGGTGGTGCGCGTGGGCATATACATGGGCACTGACGTCATCACGTCATACATGTCTGATTGGATGCTGATCAACATGGTTCTACCCTAATAACAAATATGCTTAACACTCCCACTCCAAGACATGTTTACAGCTCTCTCTACTCTATAGTGGAAAACAAAACTAAAAAGATACATAACTCATTTTGTACTGTACTCAGTGACAGTATAACTCCATCCATCCATCCATCCATCCATTTTCTAAGCCGCTTCTCCGTCAGGGTCGCGGGGGGATGCTGGAGCCTATCCCAGCAGTCTTCGGGCAGAAGGCGACAGTATAACTCATAAAACAAAAACATTTCACATACTAGCAGATCTGAAAACTTAAATAAAGAAAAATACCCTTTACTTCAATTCTTCATTACATTTCATTTCACCTGCCAGCTTCCATTACTCTCCAAACAAACATGAATTTCTCAAATTTCAAATTCTTTGACACTGGTTTGGTGAGTACATCAGCTACCAAGTCTGCAGTAAGACAGTAAACAACATTAATTTTCCCCTCTGTGTGTGCAAACCGTACAAAGTGATATTTTATATCCACATGCTTGCTTCTCTGTCTACACACTGGGTTCTTGGATAGCGCCATCGCTCCCTGGTTGTCCTCATAGATGTTGACTTGTAAATGCTGGTTACTACCATCCATCCCTTTTAGTAGTTGAACAACGTACATGCTCTCCTGAGTAGCGGCTGCTAGAGCCATGTCCTCTGCTTCACAGCTAGATAGCGCCACTGTTGGCTGCTTCCTGCTCTTCCATGATATTACTGCACCAGTCTCAGTTAAGCTGAAACAATATCCAGTGGTGCTTCTCCTGTCATTTTTGTCAGCTGCCCAATCAGCGTCACGATACCCCTCAAGCTGTAAGCTTTTCTCACATTTCCGGTAGTTTAATTCCTGACCCATAGTACCTTTTAAGTACCTCAGTAAGTGTTTCGCAGCCGTCCAATGCTGTTGCTTTGGTCCTGCCAAGTGTTGTGATAGCTTACTAACTATCCAACTCAAGTCGGGTCTGGTACATGTCATGATGTATATCAAGCTACCCACTATCTCTCTGTAACCTGTTGGATCAATTACATCACCATCATTGTCAAAATGTAATTTCTGCTCAGATGGGGTGGATCTCGGTTTGCATTCAGACATTTCAAATCTGGCTAACATTTTCTCAATGTGTCTCTTTTGTGTCATTTTGATTTCTCCATCACTGCAGTTAAAATCACTACCTAGGAAGTGTTTAAGTGGACCCATATCCTTCATCTTAAACCTTCTCTTCAGCATTTCTTCCACATCTCTTACTATGGTGTCGGCACTAGCCGCTATGATTAAATCATCAACCCACATTAACAGTATGATTCTCATTCCCAGATTCTCTGGTGTAGACACAGTGGTCAGCATCATTTTGCAGAAAACCATTCCCTGTAAGGTGATCATGCAGTAACATATTCCAGTTGCGGCCGGACTGTTTTAACTCAATAAAATATAACTCAATATGTATGGGTTATACAATGACTTATTGAGTTTACACACAAGATGTTCACCTGTTTTTGACATAACCTCAAAACCTTCCGGTTGCTCCATATATACCTCACAGTCCATGGGAGCATGCAAGTAAGCAGTCTTTACATCCATTTGGTGAAGGATAAGATCCTCCTGCACAGCTACCTGCATCAATGCTCGGACAGAGGTCATGTTGGCAGTTATAGTCAACCCCTTCCACCTGACCTACCCCTTTTGCCACATATCTGGCTTTATAAGTTTCAGTTCCATCTGGGCTTTCTTTCAATGCATATACCCAGCGAGCTCCCACTGCTTGTTTTCCCCCGTGGCAGTGGTGTCAGAGTGAAAGTTTCATTCTCAGTTAAGGATTGCATCTGTTCTTTCATCGCATCACCCCATAATTTGGATTTCTCTGAATTCATTGCCTCACTAAACATTTTAGATACACCATAGGTCACTCTGTAGAAATAATCCACATTCTCTGTTTCATCATCACAATCTGCTTTGCATTGGTACTCTTTCAGGTATTCTGGGGCCTTTCTCTCCCTCACAGGATATCTCTGTTCTACCTGCTCTTTCTCTGTACCATCTGCCTGGGTTGGACCTGCCTCAGTCATCTCCACTGTAGGCTCTCTAGTCTCTTCAGACTGTTCCTGACCCTGGGTCACTACCTTTGGTGTTGCATCTCCATAGCTCTCTGCATCATCCTCCATGCCATAACTGGTCTGCATCTGGCTATCTGCGCTGCCTTTAGTGATTGTTTTCACAAGCCTATGTTTTAGGACTTTTCCTGTCTCCGGGTAGTAGATGCTGTAAGCTGGGCTATACTTATCATAGCCGACAAAGATCCTTTTGTCACACCTAGCATCCAGCTTCTTTTTGTCTTTCTTATACGCATAACATTCACGTATATAACATCTTAGACAGGCTGGGTGTTTTCCCTGTGAAAACACAGTAAGGTGTCTGCTCTAGATGCTTACTGTAACACCTTTTGCGAATCTGAGCTGCTGTTTGCACTACATATGTCCACAACTGCTTTGGGAGGTTACTCTCCAACAGCATGCATCGTGCCATCTCAAATAATGTTCTCCATCCCCTTTTGGCAGTTCCGTTCTGATGAGGTGAGTAGGGAGCACTTGTCTTGTGCCTTATCCCATTACTCCTAAGTAAGGACTGGAACTCCTCTCCGGTAAATTCTGTACCGTTGTCAGACCTTATACACTTAATTTTCCCATAGGGAGTTACATCTGCTATGAATTTCTCTGTAGCTTGCGCTGCATAGCTTTTTGCCTTCAGAAAGTATGGAAAAATCATCCCGCTGTAATCATCAGTAAATGCTATTGCATACTTGTACCCATCTTTATCTGCTGGTTCTATGGGGCCGCATAAGTCTGTGCACTAGCTCAAGTATGGATGTAGCTTTTGCATCTGCCTGTCTGTTTCTGCTTTGTGTGAATTTGCCCTGAGTGTATATTTCAGAGTTTTGGTTTGGCTTATCATTTTTGCCCTTAATAGACATCCCTTGAACAACATTCTCCAGCTTTGCAATGTCATCAAAGTTACAATGGCCTAGTATTTTGTGCCACGTTTGCATATCATGACAACCATACACTTCATCAATGTTTTCACTCTCAACTGTGCTAAGGTAATACAGCCTACCATACACACCCATTTTGAATTTTGTACTGTCCCTGTTGACTAGCCAGTCATCACCGTCTTTGAAACGGACCTCTGCACCATTGCCTGTTGCTGCCTCGACAGAAAAGATGTTCTGTGGGAACAATGGGATGTAGAGCGCCTGCTTGAGTCTCGTTCTCACTCGTCCTCCCTCGCTGTCCAGCAAGTAGACCTCGGCGTCTCCCCTCATCATCGCCATTCCGCTCACCTTGGTTCCGTCGGCCAGCTCGATCATGTGGCCCTCGGGTCTGAAGCTCTTGTCCACCGTTTTGAACTTGATGGCATCATTGATCATGTGCGATGTGGCGCCGCAGTCAACCATGAGCCCTTTCTTGTTTTCTCCTTGCACTTGACAGTCACTCATCTTAAAGAAAAATGACGACTGTGTATCTGTCTGTTCATCAGCTTTCTTGATTTGGTCACGACCTCGGCCGAGGATGAAGTTGAGGACGGGTGTTTACAGGCTGCCCCTCTTCAGGATCCTGAGAAAGTAGAGGAGCTGTTGCGTCTTCACTAAGAAGGAGATGTTCAGGGATCAGCCTCCTCAAACTAGTGTGAGTCTCTTCAGAAAACTCTTAACACGTTGGTGGATAATTCTTCTCCATTAGAGGCTATAAAACATGTAAATATTCAGCATTAAAACTCAGAGATTCATAATAAAGTGGATTAAATACTAAAGGTTATGTCATTTGACAAAGGCTCACTCACGGTCACTGGGGTTTCCTGTCACAGGCTGGAAGTCTAAAGGGAAATGGAAGATACAAGATTAACAGTCTGAACAGTTTGTTGTGTGTAGAAACTCTAAATACTCATCCACTGTAAATGACCTGCTACACATCTGAGCTGTAGATGATAAAGTGATATAAAGGAGCTACAGAAGATCAGCAACACTAAATACATCCTCAATAACACATATATAAAAACACAGTGAAAAACACTCAGTCATGTCTGACTCACCAATGTCCTCCTCCTCCTCCTCCTCCTCCACCACCACATGAGCACTCCAATACCAACGAAGACAAGGAGAACAAGAACAAGCCCGACTGCAGTTCCAGCACTGAACTGATGATCTCCAGTAACGGCGTCATCAGATCCTCCACCTGAAAAAGATGAGTGAGACTGAACTGCTGAGCTTATCAGTGATGTGTTGAAGCTGAAATAGACTGTAATGTTTTATTTCTCTCACCTGTGTGACCCGACGCCCGCAGCATCACCTCCTTCTCCAGTCCACTATGCTGGACAACACAGGTGTATTCATTCTTTTTCAGCTCCTCAGGTGAGACGGTCAGAACGCTCCTCTTCTGGAAGGTTCCATCCTGGTTGGGCAGCGTCTCTCTGAGCTCCACGTCCTCATGCAGATCCTCTCCATTCTTCTGCCAGGAGATCATCACTGCTTTGGGGAAGAAACTTGTAGCATGACACACCACTGGAGAAGAAGAGTCCTTCTGGAACAGAGACACCTCAGGAGGAACTGGAGAGAGAGAGAGAGAGAGAGAGAGAGAGAGAGAGAGAGAGAGAGAGAGAGAGAGAGAGACAGACAGAGAGAGAGAGAGAGCGAGAGAGACAGAGAGAGAGAGAGGGAGGGAGAGAGAGAGAGAGAGAGAGAGAGAGAGAGAGAGAGGGAGAGGGAGAGAGAGACAGGGAGAGAGGGAGGGAGAGAGAGAGGGAGAGAGAGAGAGAGAGAGAGACAGAGAGAGAGGGAGAAGGAGAGACAGAGCGAGAGAGAGAGAGAGAGAGAGACAGAGAGAGAGGGAGAAGGAGAGACAGAGAGAGAGAGAGAGAGAGACATTAAGATGAGAAATATTCACTAAATTACTGTCTGCATCACCAGTTTATTAAAGTAAAGTAACAAAGCTGAACACAAACGTGTCTCTCATTAATGCTGTATCAATGCTGTAATAATGCTGTAATAATGCTGTATTAATGCTGTAATAATGCTGTAATAATGCTGTATCAATGCTGTAATAATGCTGTAATAATGCTGTATTAATACTGTATTAATGCTGTATTAATGCTGTAATAATGTATTAATGCTGTATTAATGCTGTATTAATGCTTTATTAGTGCTGTATTAATGCTGTATTAATGCTGAATCAATATCAGGTGTGTCAGTGTTGAGTGGTTGGTAGTTTCTCCTCCATGTTCTGGTGAGTAATCAGTGAGTAGATGATCAGCAGGGTTTCAGTGCTGAGGGTGAAACAGTTACAGTAACAGATCAGATACTGTACCTTTCCTCTCCAGACTGGATCTGCCGTACTCCACATACTTCTGTAGCCATGCAGGACATTCATTCTCCAGGTAGGCCTTCACCTGAGCAGCATAAACTTTTTGACTCTTCCACCTCCTTTTGGTAATAACAGCTATAGCATTAGTGGCAGTCCAGGTTTCAGTGTTCAGATCAAAGCTGATGAAGTCTTCTCCATCATAACCGTACAGCCAGAATCCTCTAATAGCACCATCAGCGTCCAGCTCACAGCCGTACATCTGCTGCAGTGTGTGAAACCCTACACACACACACACACACACACACACACACACACACACACACACACACACACAGAATAAATCCATGACAGCAATATTCTCCAACACTCTCCACACTCCTTTCATCAGTAGACTCACCTCCAGTCTGGTTGAAGCGCTTCATTAGATTAATCACATCATATCTGAACTCCTCCTGATGATGCTGACTAGTCTCTGTCTCTGTCTTCCAGTAGTCTTCACGCTCATTCTTCTCCATCCACTCAGTCTTTGTGATCTTCTTCCTGATGTTACTATCATAGTAAATAAACGGTTCTCCATCCAGGAGACCCACTGAAATGAACTCTGGGAAATGTAGTCCTGGTGTGACTGCAGTATAAAGGTACTGCAGAGAGTGAGAGGCTGTAGAGATAAAAACAAGTATTGGAATTAATGTTCAGTCATTTTCATTCAACTTTATTGTGTTATGTACTTTTCTGGTCCTACAAGTGAATATTGTCATATTGTACCAGTAGGTCATGTAGGGCTGCTATTCATTTTCCATATATTTTGTGTGACGCATGAAATGGGATAAAATGTGCAACAAAACTCTAACACAGAGTGAATGTAACAAAAAATATTTATTATTGTTATTATTATTATTATTACTGTTATGAACAGTGGTTCAGCCTTTTCCCTGTGTTGTGTACAATTGTAACACAAACAACAAGGCACAGGCCTTACCAATCAAATGGATTAGAATATTTACTATTGTTTTAAATAAAAAATTTATTTGCTTTCTAATCCAAATTACCATCGCCATCCATGAATAAGCAAGATATGGTCAAAATCCCAGCTGAAAGCCTTTTTACTTTAAAACCTCCATCACTGTTTAGTGAACATTTCTATAAAGCTTTCAGTTCTATTGCAGTGTGCCAGTGCTTTACATATTCTGCATTTAAAGCCCCAGCTGAGGTCAAAAGATGTGTCTGGGTGACCCATAAAAACACATATACACACACACACACAAACACACACACACACACACACACACACACACACACACACACACACACAGACAGACAGACAGACACACACACACAGACAGACAGCACACTGTCTTAAGTCCTTAAATCAGACTGAAGGCTCTACAGGCTTTTCCTTCCATCTGTGCAGTCTTCCCCATTCATATTCCAACACTTCCCCAATACAAAACAATAGGAACCAGTCAGAAAGCTGAAATCACACACACACAACCAACACTGCAGCACCTTCACTATAGAGCACACGATCACTCACTACAGACAACTTTTATCCAGAGAAGATGAGAAAACTAGGTTTAAATCAGACAGTTAAAATAAACTTAAACAAAGTTAAAACTACAAAGATAAAGAGGTAAAGAGACCGACAGGTTTATATGTGCATTACGGTAAAGAGACCGACAGGTTTATATGTGCATTAAGGTAAAGAGACAGACAGGTTTATATGTGCATTAAGGTATAGAGACAGACAGGTTTATATGTGCATTAAGGTAAAGAGACTGACAGGTTTATATGTGCATTAAGGTAAAGAGACCGACAGGTTTATATGTGCATTAAGGTAAAGAGACTAACAGGTTTATATGAGCATTAAGGTAAAGAGACTGAGAGGTTTATATGTGCATTAAGGTTAAGAGACTGACAGGTTTATATGTGCATTAAGGTAAAGAGACCAACAGGTTTATATGTGCATTAAGGTAAAGAGACAGACAGGTTTATATGTGCATTAAGGTAAAGAGACTGACAGGTTTATATGTGCATTAAGGTAAAGAGACAGACAGGTTTAGATGTGCATTAAGGTAAAGAGACAGACAGGTTTAGATGTGCATTAAGGTAAAGAGACCGACAGGTTTATATGTGCATTAAGGTAAAGAGACTGACAGGTTTATATGTGCATTAAGGTAAAGAGACTGAGAGGTTTATATGAGCATTAAGGTAAAGAGACTGACAGGTTTATATGTGCATTAAGGTAAAGAGACAGACAGGTTTATATGTGCATTAAGGTAAAGAGACAGACAGGTTTATATGTGCATTAAGGTAAAGAGACCGACAGGTTTATATGTGCATTAAGGTAAAGAGACCGACAGGTTTATATGTGCATTAAGGTAAAGAGACTGACAGGTTTATATGTGCATTAAGGTAAAGAGACAGACAGGTTTATATGTGCATTAAGGTAAAGAGACAGACAGGTTTATATGTGCATTAAGGTAAAGAGACAGACAGGTTTATATGAGCATTAAGGTAAAGAGACCGACAGGTTTATATGAGCATTAAGGTAAAGAGACCGACAGGTTTATATGTGCATTAAGGTAAAGAGACCGACAGGTTTATATGTGCATTAAGGTAAAGAGACCGACAGGTTTATATGTGCATTAAGGTAAAGAGACTGACAGGTTTATATGTGCATTAAGGTAAAGAGACTGACAGGTTTATATGTGCATTAAGGTAAAGAGACTGACAGGTTTATATGTGCATTAAGGTAAAGAGACTGACAGGTTTATATGTGCATTAAGGTAAAGAGACAGACAGGTTTATATGTGCATTAAGGTAAAGAGACCGACAGGTTTATATGTGCATTAAGGTAAAGAGACCGACAGGTTTATATGTGCATTAAGGTAAAGAGACCGACAGGTTTATATGTGCATTAAGGTAAAGAGACCGACAGGTTTATATGTGCATTAAGGTAAAGAGACTGACAGGTTTATATGTGCATTAAGGTAAAGAGACTGACAGGTTTATATGAGCATTAAGGTAAAGAGACTGACAGGTTTATATGTGCATTAAGGTAAAGAGACTGACAGGTTTATATGTGCATTAAGGTAAAGAGACTGACAGGTTTATATGTGCATTAAGGTAAAGAGACAGACAGGTTTACATGTGCATTAAGGTAAAGAGACCGACAGGTTTATATGTGCATTAAGGTAAAGAGACTGACAGGTTTATATGTGCATTAAGGTAAAGAGACAGACAGGTTTACATGTGCATTAAGGTAAAGAGACCGACAGGTTTATATGAGCATTAAGGTAAAGAGACCGACAGGTTTATATGTGCATTAAGGTAAAGAGACCGACAGGTTTATATGTGCATTAAGGTAAAGAGACAGACAGGTTTATATGTGCATTAAGGTAAAGAGACAGACAGGTTTATATGTGCATTAAGGTAAAGAGACAGACAGGTTTATATGTGCATTAAGGTAAAGAGACAGACAGGTTTATATGTGCATTAAGGTAAAGAGACCGACAGGTTTATATGTGCATTAAGGTAAAGAGACCGACAGGATTATATGTGCATTAAGGTAAAGAGACCGACAGGTTTATATGTGCATTAAGGTAAAGAGACCGACAGGTTTATATGTGCATTAAGGTAAAGAGACCGACAGGTTTATATGTGCATTAAGGTAAAGAGACCGACAGGTTTATATGTGCATTAAGGTAAAGAGACCGACAGGTTTATATGTGCATTAAGGTAAAGAGACCGACAGGTTTATATGTGCATTAAGGTAAAGAGACCGACAGGTTTATATGTGCATTAAGGTAAAGAGACCGACAGGTTTATATGTGCATTAAGGTAAAGAGACTGACAGGTTTATATGTGCATTAAGGTAAAGAGACCGACAGGTTTATATGTGCATTAAGGTAAAGAGACAGACAGGTTTATATGTGCATTAAGGTAAAGAGACAGACAGGTTTACATGTGCATTAAGGTAAAGAGACTGACAGGTTTATATGTGCATTAAGGTAAAGAGACTGACAGGTTTATATGTGCATTAAGGTAAAGAGACCTGCCCTCACTGTATCCCTCACATTACACCATTTCACCCAACATGGCAACCCTGAAAGTACTCCCTCAGTAGTTCAAACTGGCAGATCAGTGTTTTAATTCTACACAGTGCTGCTAATATAAATCTACCGCCCTCATCTGCCCTCACTGTATCACTCACCTTACACTACTTCACCCAACATGGCAACCCTGAAAGTCCCCCACTCCACCCTCAACCCCACACTGGTGCTACTACAAGTAAAGGGGGTTGTGGAAAGTATATATTTTAAATATTCTTTAATAAATGGTCATAAAAACGATGTCATATTTTGTTTGATGATCAATAATGTTGTTTACTGGGTTCTTCAACAAGATCAAACGATCAAACGCCGCGTGGTGTAATTTCAGGAAGTTCGATATCGTGACTCACTGAGTATTTCAGCACTAGATCATTTTAAACCTCATTAAAGATCAGACAGACCTGATGATGCGAGATGAACAGCAGACACCAGAATCAGCCACCAGAAGAACTTCTCCATGTCTAACCCGTGTAGACGCGCGTCTTTCTGTGTTTATCACGACACATTTCTCTTTAACTCGAGCGGCGGGTCTTCTCAGTACACGGAGAGCTAGACGGTCTGTAGGTGGAAGTGAAGGGTTGCCAGATAATCTGATTCCACAACAACACAAGACAGTAACAACACAGTTCTGCAAAAGAAGGCAGTGCGTTAGACACGTGTTCAGTTCAGTAAATCAATAGAAATGGTGCAGGAAAATGTGCAGAAGTGAATTCTGTCATCACACCTCACACAAATGTGAGTAAAGTTTGGAGCAGTGTGAAGTCAGTAAGGAATATGGCAACCCTGCTTGTCTTCTCCTCACCACAGCTGTGCCATGTGGTTTTGAACTTCCTGTACAAACTGAATTTCTGCCTGCGCGCTACAGAGAACACAGTGCTGCACATTTTAATACACAATTACTGTCAATAGCTCAACGGAAACTAAAGATGTGCTATAGATGTGCTTTTATATATATATATATATATATATATATATATATATATATATATATATATATATATATATATATTAAGAAAAGCGGCTCAGAGTAATTTAGTTTCCACAGATATTTTTGTCTGAAGTGATTAAAGTGCACCTCAAGCTTCATGATTTAAATGTGTTTTCAAGCTTCATGATTTAAATGTGCTCTGTGTGCACTAAAGCTACATTTGAATGAGCTTCAGATGCTTTCAGCTGGAATCAGAAGAGCTGGTTCTAGCTGGTTAGTAACCTTAGAGAATGTTACTTACAGAAGAATAAACAACATTAGGATCAACCACAGTTACATTTTTCTCTGATCCCTTGTTTCTCTTGTTGAAGTGCAGAGCAGCGTAGTTCACCGCTTCACCATCCTGCTCCTGTAGTAACACAGAACACCGATCAAAAACAGACACAGAGGGAAAGTAACTGAACAAGAAATACAGAAAACAAGACCAAACTTTTTACTGGGAAAATAATCGACATATTTTTAATGAAAACCCGGACAGTTAAAGTTTGAGGAGCACCGTGTGTCTGTATGATGTGTGTGGTCTGTCTTCAGCCACTGCATGAAATCCAGCACCACAGTTCAAAGTTCTGATTTGCTCTCATTCTTTAATAAACCAGCGGAGCCGCAAGTCTTGGTGTGAGACGTACCTCATTCCCTTCTTTCACTCCAGCATTAGAATCTGTGGAAACCAGGACAGATCACACAGTCAGCTGGTCCCTGAAGTGGTAGTTAAGTTCTTTAAGCCTTTGTAAGGCTGTTTCTCTTCTCTTAAATGCTTCAGTCCGTTATAAAGTAAAATAAAATGAAAATAAAATGAATAAATAAAAAAATAAAATGAAACAACACACTTTCTATATATTTGAAAGTTACATTACAGTATATACATTCATGTACATCACATGATCCTTATGACTTCAGTAGGTAACCATATTTGAATGGTTAGGAAACCATTTTACCTTCTCTCTGTTGTTTTCTGATGCACTGAACAATCATCAGGAGAGTCTGAACTACAATCACAACCCCAAACACCACAGTCAGCATGAGGAAGACATCAGATTTGCAGCCAACTGAAAACCATTATAAACACACACACACACACACACACACACACACACACACACACACACACACACACACACACACACACACACACACACACACACACACACACACACAGTGAAGTCAGTAAGGAATATGGCAACCCTGCTTGTCTTCTCCTCACCACAGCTGTGCCATGTGGTTTTGAACTTCCTGTACAAACTGAATTTCTGCCTGCGCGTCTCATGAGTCACTTAAGTCATGTGCTCAGGAAATGTTGTCCACGAAGTGAGCGCTGCTGTTTTTCTTCTAATGGTTCTTACACAAAGGATTATGTAGTGAGTGAAGGACACAGCTACACTGCCTCCAACACACAGCTGAACAGAGGAACCTCAGCAGATACTGAGCTTCTACAAACACCCTGTAAAATATAGAAAACATGGAGAGACTCTTTTAGCTATGATGCTTTTAAACTGTGGAACTCAATTCCACCTGTTATTAGACAGTCAAGCTCAGTGCTCACTTTTAAGAAGCACCTAAAAACATGTTTCTTTTAGTTAACGTTGAATTAAAACTGAACATCTCGTGGTTTTTATCTTCTAATTTAATATTTTCATTTTCTTGTGATTCTAATTAAATACTAATGATCTCTTTTATAACTACATTTACCACCTCTTTGAAAAGCGCTTTGAGCTGCCATGGCCATCAAAAGTAAAGTGCTATATATATATATAAATATAAATAATTTATTATTATTACTATATCATACATATATGTTGTGTAGCCATAAAGTCAATCATCTCTGTGTAGAAAGATTTAGATTTATAATTCAGTCATTTTTAAGTTGTCCAGCATTCCAAAGCATGAAGGACAACATAGGAGCATGTTAAAGATCTGCTTTTACAGGGAAACAGTCTGACATGACCTCATTAAAACAGACAGAAGCCACTCACAGTGATTTACTCTTACTGCTTTACTTTGTTTTTATTAGTTTACTTCTGGTTCGCTTACAGTCACGGTGGTTATTAAAGGGCTGGTGCCGCCCTCTGCTGGCCTTTTGTGTTTTCTCTCTGTGATGTTTGTACTGGTGACTTCACACGGTGGTGTTTAGCTTCTTCTTCTGTTTGATACTTGTGTCATGTTTGTTTATCAGCTGTTATGTTATGTAGGGGTGGGTGTGTTTGTTCTGATGTATGCTGTCCCCCTGTTTACCTGTGGAGGGAGGTAGACTGGCACACACTGTATTTTCTTCTGAATTAGGGAAAAAAGTTTCTTGGGGTGGTTTTAGAGGTTTTGTTAGTTATTTTGGTAGCAGTTCACCCTGAAGGCACAACCCTGTGACTGCTTGTACTGACTAATACTACACAGTATTCACTGGAGCTTTATACTGGTGTCCTGGTCTGTTGTATTATTACCATGGACTACAGCCTCGGTAGGTTTAAACCCAGTGTGAACAGGGGGTCCAGAAGACACTAAGTGTAACTGAATATTTGTTTGTATTGTTGAGGAGAGCAGCAGACTGAGGGGGAAAAGGGAGGGTGGAAAGAATGGCAGGAGTAATAGAGAAATACAGAGAGGAAGTGAAGGCGGGGATGACCCATCAGCCAGGACCTGGACAGCCTGTAGTTAGTTTCATTTTAGGCCTCATCTCAGTTACAGCTGACTGTTTAAAACATTGACCTACATCTTTATGTCAGTGTGTCACAGACTGAGATGATCATTTTTAACTTGAGCACATAATCAGTGTTTTAGGACGTTTAGCAGGCAGATTGACCTTAAGACAAACAGCCAGTAACATATTCCATAATTTACACAATCCAGCAGAAACAGCACCTGTTAGACTGAAAGATGCTCAGCAGACTCTTAAAACTGGGCAATACAGCTCCACGTCATGCGTAATGTGTGTTGATAAAAACTCTTTTTATTTTTCATCAGTGTGAGCTGTTAACTTTTTAAAAAGTTAACTTCTTTTGCTGTAAACTTTTAATCAAGAAACAAAGTGTCTTCATCAGAAAATGTTTTTATGGATAAAAAAGAATTAACAATTAATTTGACTTAATTATAGGAATTAGCATGTAGGATTTTATTTCTCAATATAATATTTCATCAGCAGCATTAATAATAATAATAATAATAATAATAATAAGATAAGATAAGATAGGGCTTTATTGTCATTCGCATCACATGTGGAACTTGAGGTGGAATGAAACATTGTACTCACAGTCCAGTTAAACTCCCAAAGTAACATGAACAATAAATAGAAGGAGCAAATAACAGCAGCATGAGTACAAGGTAGAAGGTGTACATCTTAATACTGGTAATGTATAAAGTGACATGTTAATAATAATTAATTATAAACATTATAATTCTTATGTTTTAGTTTTTTCATGTTTCTTCAGCTACGTATGGAAAACAAAATGAGAATGTGAAAATGACATATTAAAGATCAACTAGAAATGATTGTCATTGATGAAATTATTGTTTCCACATGTGTAAATTGAAGGATTTCAGATCAGCAGATTAAACTGCACTGACCTACTAAACATAACACTTTATTACTTGTGACATTATGAATGAAGTGTTAAACATTCCATAATAGGAAATGTTATGAATTAAATATGGAATTTTAATTTTGCCACGTGCAAATAAAATTCCTGATTTGGTGATTTTCACATGTGTAAATTGAATTTCTGAGAATAAGATGTCTTGCCATTCGAATTGGAATTTTAGCATGTCGATTTAATTTTTAAGCATAATTTTAAAAACATTCAATTTTAATAATTTCATGTTAGTAAAAAGTTACTGCAGTTATAAGTGCTTGAAAAAAAAGTCTTGAATTCTAACCAATGAAAAATGACATCGTACATGCTAAAATATCATTCCTAGATTAAAAATTAAAATGACTATAAAATCTTTTTACAAAGCAGTCAAAGCTGGAAGATCCCATTTCAGGAACCCATGTAGGCTTTTGAGCTGGACTATCAACAATCATGTGGAATAATAAATCCTGTGTTAAATCTGAAGATGAAAAACATCCCATGCTTTACTTTCATCATCTGTCATTTAATTCACCACTTCATCTCTGCAGTGAGGTCAGTACAGTGGTCAGCAAATGATTTTGTACAATGTAAAAAGACATAAAACACTTTGTATCCATTTAAAATGTTTCCACTGTATTTTGGTTCAGTCTACAGATCAGCCGTAAATCTCTCATTTACACAAAGAGCAAAGCAGCCAAACCCAGACATTCATACGACAGCCAGCTGTTTTAGTAAACGACTGGATCTAAATAATGAAGTAAACATCCTTTAAAACTCACAGGGCTGCGCAGCTGTTATATAACAATGATATCGACATTGTAAGGATATTAACAAGATGCAGATTCAGCTACAGTCATATGCAAAAGTTTGGGCACCCCTGTACGATGATATTTGTCGATGTCAATAAGTTATAATAACACTACAGAGAACACAGTGCTGCACATTTTAATACACAATTACTGTCAATAGCTCAACGGAAACTAAAGATGTGCTATAGATGTGCTTTTATATATATATATATATATATATATATATATATATTAAGAAAAGCGGCTCAGAGTAATTTAGTTTCCACAGATATTTTTGTCAAGCTTCATGATTTAAATGTGCTCTGTGTGCACTAAAGCTACATTTGAATGAGCTTCAGATGCTTTCAGCTGGAATCAGAAGAGCTGGTTCTAGCTGGTTAGTAACCTTAGCGAATGTTACTTACAGAAGAATAAACAACATTAGGATCAACCACAGTTACATTTTTCTCTGATCCCTTGTTTCTCTTGTTGACGTGCAGAGCAGCGTAGTTCACCGCTTCACCATCCTGCTCCTGTAGTAACACAGAACACAGATCAAAAACAGTCACAGAGGGAAAGTAACTGAACAAGAAATACAGAAAACAAGACCAAACTTTTTACTGGGAAAATAATCGACATATTTTTAATGAAAACCCGGACAGTTAAAGTTTGTGGAGCTCATTCTCACCTCATTCTCTTCTTTCACTCCAGCATTAGAATCTGTGGAAACCAGGACAGATCACACAGTCAGCTGGTCCCTGAAGTGGTAGCTAAGTTCTTTAAGCCTTTGTAAGGCTGTTTCTCTTCTCTTAAATGCTTCAGTCCATTATAAAGTAAAATAAAATGAAAATAAAATGAATAAATAAAAAAATAAAATGAAACAACACACTTTCTATATATTTGAAAGTTACATTACAGTATATACATTCATGTACATCACATGATCCTTATGATTTCAGTAGGTAACCATATTTGAATGGTTAGGAAACCATTTTACCTTCTCTCTGTTGTTTTCTGAAGCACTGACCAATCATCAGGATAGTCTGAACTACAATCACAATCCCAAACACCACAGTCAGCATGAGGAAGACATCAGATTTGCAGCCAACTGAAAAAACATTACACACACACACACACACACACACACACACACACACACACACACACACACACACACACACACACACACACAGTGAAGTCAGTAAGGAATATGGCAACCCTGCTTGTCTTCTCCTCACCACAGCTGTGCCATGTGGTTTTGAACTTCCTGTACAAACTGAATTTCTGCCTGCGCGTCTCATGAGTCATTAAGTCAGTGCTCAGCAATGCGGTGTTGTCCACGAAGTGAGCGCTGCTGTTTTTCTTCTAATGGTTCTTACACAAAGGATTATGTAGTGAGTGAAGGACACAGCTACACTGCCTCCAACACACAGCTGAACAGAGGAACCTCAGCAGATACTGAGCTTCTACAAACACCCTGTAACATATAGAAAACATGGAGAGACTCTTTTAGCTATGATGCTTTTAAACTGTGGAACTCAATTCCACCTGTTATTAGACAGTCAAGCTCAGTGCTCACTTTTAAAAACATGTTTCTTTTAGTTAGCGTTGAATTAAAACTGAACACCTCGTGGTTTTTATCTTCTAATTGAATATTTTCTTGTGATTCTAATTAAATACTAATGATCTCTTTTATAACTACATTTACCACCTCTTTGAAAAGCGCTTTGAGCTGCCATGGCCATCAAAAGTAAAGTGCTAGCTATATATATATATATATATATATATATATATATATATATATATATATATATATATAAATAATTTATTATTATTACTATATCATACATATATGTTGTGTAGCCATAAAGTCAATCATCTCTGTGTAGAAAGATTTAGATTTATAATTCAGTCATTTTTAAGTTGTCCAGCATTCTAAAGCATGAAGGACAACATAGGAGCATGTTAAAGATCTGCTTTTACAGGGAAACAGTCTGACATGACCTCATTAAAACAGACAGAAGCCACTCACAGTGATTTACTCTTACTGTCTTACTTTGTTTTTATTAGTTTACTTCTGGTTCTCTTACAGTCACCGTGGTTATTAAAGGGCTGGTGTCGCCCTCTGCTGGCCTTTTGTGTCTCTCTCTTTCTCTCTCTCTCTCTCTCTCTCTCTGTCTCTCTCTCTCTTTCTCTCTCTCTTTCTCTCTCTCTCTCTCTCTCTCTCTCTCTTCTCTCTCTTCTCTCTCTCTGTTTCTCTGTCTCTCTCTCTCTCTTTCTCTCTCTCTTTCTCTCTCTCTTCTCTCTCTTCTCTCTCTCTGTTTCTCTCTCTCTCTCTCTCTCTCTCTCTCTCTCTCTCTCTCTCTCTCTCTCTCTCTCTCTCTCTCTCTCTCTCTCTCTCTCTCAGGTGGAGATAGTGTCTGAGCTGACTCATCCTGTGATTGGTTGTTGCATGAAAATTCCCCCTTTAAAGCGACAATGATGAGATGCAGTTGAAGTGCAGTGGTTATGCTACATGGTTAACCCTTTCAGTGTTTGGTGTTTGTGCAGTGATGTGATCTGTTGGAGTTATAGACCAGTTAGAAGGGATAACTGTGATGTTTGTACTGGTGACTTCACACGGTGGTGTTTAGCTTCTTCTTCTGTTTGATACTTGTGTCATGTTTGTTTATCAGCTGTTATGTTATGTAGGGGTGGGTGTGTTTGTTCTGATGTATGCTGTCCCCCTGTTTACCTGTGGAGGGAGGTAGACTGGCACACACTGTATTTTCTTCTGAATTAGGGAAAAAAGTTTCTTGGGGTGGTTTTAGAGGTTTTGTTAGTTATTTTGGTAGCAGTTCACCCTGAAGGCACAACCCTGTGACTGCTTGTACTGACTAATACTACACAGTATTCACTGGAGCTTTATACTGGTGTCCTGGTCTGTTGTATTATTACCATGGACTACAGCCTCGGTAGGTTTAAACCCAGTGTGAACAGGGGGTCCAGAAGACACTAAGTGTAACTGAATATTTGTTTGTATTGTTGAGGAGAGCAGCAGACTGAGGGGGAAAAGGGAGGGTGGAAAGAATGGCAGGAGTAATAGAGAAATACAGAGAGGAAGTGAAGGCGGGGATGACCCATCAGCCAGGACCTGGACAGCCTGTAGTTAGTTTAATTTTAGGCCTCATCTCAGTTACAGCTGACTGTTTAAAACATTGACTTACATCTTTATGTCAGTGTGTCACAGACTGAGATGATCATTTTTAACTTGAGCACATAATCAGTGTTTTAGGACGTTTAGCAGGCAGATTGACCTTAAGACAAACAGCCAGTAACATATTCCATAATTTACACAATCCAGCAGAAACAGCACCTGTTAGACTGAAAGATGCTCAGCAGACTTAAAACTGGGCAATACAGCTCCACGTCATGCGTAATGTGTGTTGATAAAAACTCTTTTTATTTTTCATCAGTGTGAGCTGTTAACTTTTTAAAAAGTTAACTTCTTTTGCTGTAAACTTTTAATCAAGAAACAAAGTGTCTTCATCAGAAAATGTTTTTATGGATAAAAAAGAATTATAACAATTAATTTGACTTAATTATAGGAATTAGCATGTAGGATTTTATTTCTCAATATAATATTTCAACAGCAGCATTAATAATAATAATAATAATAATTCTTATCTTATCTTATTAATAACAATAAGATAAGATAAGATAGGGCTTTATTGTCATTCGCATCACATGTGGAACTTGAGGTGGAATGAAACATTGTACTCACAGTCCAGTTAAACTCCCAAAGTAACATAAACAATAAATAGAAGGAGCAAATAACAGCAGCATGAGTACGAGGTAGAAGGTGTACATCTTAATACTGGTAATGTATAAAGTGACATGTTAATAATAATTAATTATAAACATTATAATTCTTATTTTGTTTTAGTTTTCAGCTCCGTGTGGAAAACAAAATGAAAATGTGAAAATGACATATTAAAGATCAACTAGAAATGATTGTCATTGATGAAATTATTGTTTCCACATGTGTAAATTGAAGGATTTCAGATCAGCAGATTAAACTGCACTGACCTACTAAACATAACACTTTATTACTTGTGACATTATGAATGAAGTGTTAAACATTCCATAATAGGAAATGTTATGAATTAAATATGGAATTTTAATTTTGTCATGTGCAAATAAAATTCCTGATTTGGAGATTTTCACATGTGTAAATTGAATTTCTGAGACTAAGATGTCCATTGGAATTGGAATTTTAGCATGTCGATTTAATTTTTAAGTTTATTTTAAAAAAACGTTCAATTTTAATTCATGTTAGTAAAAAGTGTTACTGCAGTTATAAGTGCTTGAAAAAAAGTCTTCAAAAAAAAGCAGTCAAAGCTGGAAGATCCCATTTCAGGAACCCATGTAGGCTTTTGAGCTGGACTATCAACAATCATGTGGAATAATAAATCCTGTGTTAAAACTGAAGATGAAAAACATCCCATGCTTTACTTTCATCATCTGTCATTTAATTCACCACTTCATCTCTGCAGTGAGGTCAGTACAGTGGTCAGCAAATGATTTTGTACAATGTAAAAAGACATAAAACACTTTGTTTCCATTTAAAATGTTTCCACTGTATTTTGGTTCAGTCTACAGATCAGCCGTAAATCTCTCATTTACACAAAGAGCAAAGCAGCCAAACCCAGACATTCATACGACAGCCAGCTGTTTTAGTAAACGACTGGATCTAAATAATGAAGTAAACATCCTTTAAAACTCACAGGGCTGCGCAGCTGTTATATAACAATGATATCGACATTGTAAGGATATTAACAGGCTAACATTGGCTATACTCCTAATATGCAGATTCATCTACAGTCATATGCAAAAGTTTGGGCACCCCTGTACGATGATATTTGTCGATGTCGATAAGTCATAATAACACTACAGAGAACACAGTGCTGCACATTTTAATACACAATTACTGTCAATAACTCAACGGAAACTAAAGATGTGCTATAGATGTGCTTTTTTATATATATATATATATATATATGTTAAATTCAGTAAATAAACTAGCAATAAAAAGTAATTGTGGGTTCAAATGTGCAGAAAAGTGTTCACTTACTTACACTTAAAAATATCAACAATAACATGTACTTTGACCAGGGGTGCCCAAACATTCGAACACTTATATATATTAAGAAAAGCGGCTCAGAGTAATTTAGATTCCACAGATATTTTTGTCTGAAGTGATTTAAGTAATCTTAGTGAATGTTACTTACAGAAGAATATATAACATATGTAAACACAGTTACATTTTTCTCTGATCCCTTGTTTCTCTTGTTGACGTGCAGAGCAGCGTAGTTCACCGCTTCACCATCCTGCTCCTGTAGTAACACAGAACACAGATCAAAAACAGTCACAGAGGGAAAGTAACTGAACAAGAAATACAGAAAACAAGACCAAACTTTTTACTGGGAAAATAATCGACATATTTTTAATGAAAACCCGGACAGTTAAAGTTTGTGGAGCTCATTCTCACCTCATTCTCTTCTTTCACTCCAGCATTAGAATCTGTGGAAACCAGGACAGATCACACAGTCAGCTGGTCCCTGAAGTGGTAGCTAAGTTCTTTAAGCCTTTGTAAGGCTGTTTCTCTTCTCTTAAATGCTTCAGTCCATTATAAAGTAAAATAAAATGAAAATAAAATGAATAAATAAAAAAATAAAATGAAACAACACACTTTCTATATATTTGAAAGTTACATTACAGTATATACATTCATGTACATCACATGATCCTTATGACTTCAGTAGGTAACCATATTTGAATGGTTAGGAAACCATTTTACCTTCTCTCTGTTGTTTTCTGATGCACTGAACAATCATCAGGAGAGTCTGAACTACAATCACAACCCCAAACACCACAGTCAGCATGAGGAAGACATCAGATTTGCAGCCAACTGAAAAACATTACACACACACACACACACACACACACACACACACACACACACACACACACACACACACACACACACACACACACACACATCTTCTAAGCCACTTCTCTTTCTGGGTTGCGGGGCGTGCTGGACCCTATCCCAGCAGTAGGTGTAAGGCAGGATACAACCTGGACAGGTCACCAGTCCATCACAGGGCAACATTATATATATATACACCGGTCAGGCATAACATTGCGACCACCTCCTTGTTTCTACGCTCATTGTCCATTTTATCAGCTCCTCTTACTGTATAGCTGCACTCTGTAGTTCTACAGTTACAGACTGTAGTCCATCTGTTTCTCTGATAGTAGACTGCAGTAACACTCTCATGGTGGTGGTGTGTTAGTGTGTGTTGTGCTGGTGTGAGTGGATCAGACGCAGCAGTGCTGCTGGAGTTTTTAAACACTGTGTCCACTCACTGTCCACTCTATTAGGCACTCCTACCTTTTAGATGTAAAGTCAGAGAGGACAGCTCTGTGCTCCTGCAGTGCTGAGAATGATCCATTATCCAAATAGTACCTGCTCTGTGAGGGTCCATGGGGGTCCTGACCATTGAAGAACAGGGTAACAGAGTATCAGAGAAACAGATGGACTACAGTCTGTAACTGTAGAACTACAGAGTGCAGCTATACAGTAAGTGGAGCTGATAAAGTGGACAGAGAGCGTAGAAACAAGGAGTTGGACTGAATGTTACGCCTGATCGGTGTGTATTTGTATATACTGTATATATATATATATATATATATATATATACCTTCTGCCCGATGACCACAGGGATAAGCTCCGGCACCCCCCGCGACCCTGAGGGAGAAGCGGCTTAGAAAATGGATGGATGGATAGATAGATAGATATATATATATATGTATGGATTGATTTATTGATGTATGAAGTAATATTTGTCCTAAATAAAGCAATGAGCTAACATTGTTATTAACGCAGTAAGAGACAAACCTTCTTCAGATTCGTCTGGTGTCTTGGAAGATACTCCTTTATTCTCTGAAAAATGAAATAGAATATAAAATAAAAAATAAATAATTTTCTAGTTGATCGTTTACATGATATAAACCAGTATCGTACATTTTTGTTAATACTTTTTACTCAATACATAATGTTTGTTTATAATTAGTTTACATACCTCTGATCTGTAAATATGTTGTGGTGCTGAAGATCATGAATTTTCCCTCCAGTGTGCTGCAGTAATAGAGTCCTGAGTCAGAGAGATTAACTGCAGTTATAGTGAGAGAGGAGAACGTGGAGTTCACTCCCATCACTGACCTGTTACTCTCAGCTATAAAATTACAGGGTTTGGATGATGAGGATGATACTGAGTAATATTTACATGCAATACAAACTGGTGCTGAATTATTTGTTTGTTTCAGCCAGAATAAATAAGATGACAGAGTCAGGCTGTGTTCACACCAGAGAGTGACATCATCACCAGGTTCTGCTTCTACAGTTAAACCAGCCTGAGAGCTCAAACTCACTGACAGCACACCTGAAACACACAACACAGGACAGTATATTTACGGTGTCCAGTGTTTGTCCTCTGTTCAGGACATTTTCATAAAACATTCTGCATTCCACACTGTTCAGTCTGAATGTAACAATTTTAAAAGAAATTTTGTTCCCAGTTGTTAAGTGTGTTTTCCTGATTGTTTGTACCCTAAATGAATAGAAAAAAGTTATTATTCCCTGTAAACTTTGCTTTTGTGGTCAGCACAATGATATTTTGAAATTGATCTATTTTTAAGGATATTCGCCATATTTCAAGATACTTAAGAAGCTTCTGGAATTGTGAGAACTATCAAGAAGTTTCTAGAACTGTCCAGAATTATCTAGAACTTTCTGGGACTGTACAGAATTGTAGGTAGCTATATAACTACAGTTATATAGGGCCACTATAGCCCTTCCTGAGAGACGGAGAGACATGATCTAATTGATTGGGATTGCATAGTAAGTGGGCAACAGCCATCACAGACAAAGGGGAATTGACCTAGACGGACAGGTGTGAATTCATTCTCTATTCAGATTCTGATAACGACACTATTCACACTTCACCCCACACTCATTACAGGAGGAGCTTAGGAAGGACCACTACTTTCAAATGTATATATTGTGTGTTACTCTGCTACCGGGTGATCAGTCTTGCTCTGCTGAATCCTCAGTACACTCTTGTACTTTGATACTGCATGGAATAAAGATTGACCATTTTTATCGAGTTTGGAGAGACATCCTTTTTCCTTACAGTACACAGCAGCTTAGTCAATTTAGATGGCATCAAGAGGTCGCATACATCCAGCAGACGCATTTTGCTATGTATGTGGCCATTTTATAAAGACAAGAGCGAAAAAGTACTCTGTGGAAGCATCTGCAAAGATGTGTGAGGCCTACAAAGCATACTTCGGCATGCCTGGTGGTGACCAAGACAAACCATGGGCTCCTCATTTCACATGTGAGCACTGCAAGAAAACTCTTGAAGGTAAGCGGATAAATGATACTCTCTTAAATAGCAGATTTAAATTTTTATTTAGCAAAATTTTTAAATCAGTTAGTTTAAAAGAGCTTTAATTAACACCATTTCACATGTTGTAGTTAAATATATCAAATATATACAGATATATTTTATTGTTTGATATATAACAGATTTCAAACTGTGTTAATATCGCACATACCACTAGTCATTAGTGTGAAATAGGCCTAAATCAAATTCTCAATCCAAATTTTATTTTGTTTGCTTATAGGTTGGTACAGGGGAGAGAAGAGAGCCATGCATTTTGCTGTCCCAAGAATTTGGCGTGAACCGACTGATCACTCAACAAATTGCTACTTCTGCATGGTGGACCCTTCCAAATGTCGCACTGGCAAAAATGCAACGCCTGTAACGTATCCTGACATTCCTTCATCTATTGCCCCAGTACCACACTGCCCTGAACTTCCTGTACCAACACCTCCAGACAGAGCAACACCACCTTCAGAAGAAAGCAGCAGGTCAGACACCCAGGAAGATGTTGAAGATCACGATTTCTCTTCATGTGCAGATGAGGAGCGGAAGCCATACTACCCTAACCAAAAAGACCTCAACGATCTGATCAGAGACCTTGGTCTCACCAAGTCCAACGCTGAGCTTCTGACATCAAGGCTCAAGCAATGGAACTTATTAGATGAAAGCGTCCAAGTCACAGGTCAGAGGAAGCGTCACCAAGTTTTTTCCACCTTCTTCAGTCATCAAGACGGACTGTGCTTCTGCAACAATGTGGCCGGTCTATTCAAGGCTATAGGTATCACCTGTAACCCGAATGAGTGGCGTCTCTTCATAGACAGCTCATGCAAGAGCCTCAAAGCCGTGCTGCTTCGCAATGGGAACGAGTACCCATCTCTTCCTGTAGCTCACTCGGCGCACCTGAAAGAGGAATACACCAGTGTCAAGATGTTGCTAGGTGCCTTGAAGTATGATGAGTACGGCTGGGAATTTATTGGAGATTTCAAAATGGTGTCATTTCTGATGGGCCTCCAAGGTGGTTTTACTAAGTATCCTTGCTTTATTTGCCTTTGGGACAGCCGGGATACTAAAGCGCACTACCACAGGCGGGACTGGCCTCAGCGGACAGAGTTCACTGTGGGGAAGAACAATGTAAAGTGGGAGCCACTGGTGGACCCACGCAAGGTGCTCATGCCACCACTACACATCAAGTTGGGGCTCATAAATCAATTTGTCAGGGCTCTAGATAAGGAGTCGAGAGCTTTCAATTACCTCCAAGATCTTTTCCCTAAGCTGTCTGAAGCAAAGATCAAAGCTGGTGTCTTCGTCGGACCACAAATCAAGAAGATCATAGAGTGCAGTGAATTTCCCAAGAAGCTGAATAGGAAGGAGAGAGCGGCTTGGAACAGTTTTGTCGCAGTGGTTCGCGGCTTCCTAGGCAATCATAAAGATGAAAACTATGTACAACTGGTCCAGACTCTGATAAAGAACTATGCTGCAATGGGCTGCAGGATGTCACTCAAAATCCATATCCTTGATGCTCATCTTGATAAGTTCAAAGAGAACATGGGAGCTTATTCAGAGGAGCAAGGTGAGCGCTTCCACCAGGACATTATGAACTTTGAATGCCGTTACCAAGGACAATATAACGAGAACATGATGGGCGACTATATTTGGGGATTGATTCGTGAATCTGATTTGCAGTATAGTCGTAAATCTCGGAAAACCACACACTTCTGAACAGTTTTTTGGTACTCTGTGTAAATTTGCAATGCCTATAGTGTTCTTAGTCTGACTGTATAAATGAGACGATGCAAAATCGTCTGTTTCTATAATAAAAATTCATAATTTTTGTTGCCGTGGTCACAAAAGCGAAGTTTATGATGAATGTAAGCAATTTTTAATTTGTTTTAGACATAAGCAATTGGAATATAACATTAAAAAGCTGGGAACAAAACTTGTGTTACATAGTCGACTAAAACTAGACTAAAGCTAAAAACAATTCAGATTAAATTATGACTAAAACTAAATGACGTTTTAGTCAAAAGTCTATGACTAAAAGTTAACTAAACTTTGCTGTCAAAATGAACACTGTCTAGAAGCAAATATTACAAATATTACAAAGTAAATTAATATAGAATTCAAGATGAATGTGTGTATAGTGAGTATTGTAATAGCTTTGTCAATTAGATATTAGAACTTTTTATAAGCTGCCTTTGCCGAGCGCTCGCTCTCCAGCTCTTATTCTGAATGTGTTTCTGTACTTTCTAAAGTGTATGTTTTAAAAGTTATAATCTTTTAAGGGTTACTCACTTCTACTGGCGCTTTCCTCTCCGCTGCTCCCTCTGACTTTTACTGGTAAAGACAGATCACAGCTCCAAACACCAGAATCAGTATGTAGAACACTTCAGGAGGGGAGCAGGCTTATGAAAAAAACATCAGAAAAGCACAAGTTCACTTTTAAAATACACAAATTTAGACTAAAATGTAAAGAATTAAAATAAAAAAAAAAATATATATATGTATATATATAAATATATCTTATAATGCCTTAACAATAGTGAATGTTGTAAATTACAAACCTTCAGAATTGTTTGGGTTCTTGGAAGATGTTTGACTTCTCTCTAAAATAAAATAAAATAAATATTTTAATCACTTTTATGGAGTTAATTTACATAATAGTCGATGGATAATCATATGAAATAATGAACATTACCTTTCAGCTGTAAATCCATTGTGTTGCTGAAGATCATCTGCCTTCCTTTCAGAGTGCTGCAGTAATAGAGTCCTGAGTCAGAGAGTGTAACTGCAGTTATAGTGAGAGAGGAGAACGTAGAGTTCACTCTCATCACTGACCTCTCACTCTCCTCTATAAAATTACAAGGTTTAGAGGACGAGAATGATGTGTAATATTTACATGCATTATAAACTGGTGCTGAACTATTTGTGTGTTTGAACCAGAATAAATAATCTGGTGGAGTTAAGCTGTGTTCACACCAGAGAGTGACATCACCACCAGGTTCGGCTTCTACAGTTAAACCAGCCTGAGAGCTCAAACTCACTGACAGCACACCTGAAACACACAAGACAGGACAGACGTACATTATATCGGGTCTATATGTAATAGGTTTGTATTGAAATAAACTACTAGAAACTGAACAATTATCAGCATCTACTGTACTAATTTCATAATACTGTACTAATAGTCTTTTAAATTAATTGTCTAGTTTTTATTAGACAGAAGAGAAACACTCACTGATCCCCCACAGCAGGAGCAGAGCCGTTTGCAGACAGTGACTCATCATAGTTCCAAATTGTATCAGTACCACAGATGGACTTTCACTGTTTATAAGGAGAGGGCGGCGCTTTTTTGTCTTTTCAGAAAGAAAGAGAAAAGAAAATCCGGGTCCAAACCCCCATGAGCAAAAAAACTCCCTAAGAGCAAGAGGAAGAACCCTTGAGAGGAATCAAGACTCAGAAAGGCAACCCGTCCTCCTCTGGTCAACACCAGATAGCAAGCATTGTTAGTATAAAGTATTGTAGTACAAAATGGGGGAAAAGCGTGGAGCAATGAGTTAACTAGATTATGGTTACTAGATCAACAAAGTAATAAAATCTACTTTTTCTGAAAAATCTGAATTTTTCTCTGGTATTAAAGTAAACAAGGAGTCTCTTCTCCTGGCAGCAGTCATCCTCACCATCCTCATGATCATCATTATACAAGAAACAAGAAAAAGGGAGGATTGTTTTATACCGTGTGGCACAAAAGACAAAATGTGTAACCATCCCTATATCACAGTTTATATCTGCAGGTACGTGGAGGTAAAACATACAACAGTTTGAAACCGCAGGTGTAAATGCTTTGATTTTGCATTCTTTTCTAATTTTATACAGTGTTTTTCATTTCTGTAAAAAAGGAAAATCTTTGAAAGTTTAACATGAATTTTAGAATTTGTTAGAAATGATTTCTGTTGTTTAATTTCAGATTTAAAACACTTTGCTAGTTCTAATATTCAGCACGCAGAATTTTTAAGAAGTTTTAAATCTTATTCCAACAACATTTTTAGAAGAAATATTTCATAGTCTTATTATAAGTGTGTCAGACATTGTAAACTTCAACTGCACTTTTCCAGCTTCACTTAAAGCAGCAGTTATGAGTCTTTTATTGAATAGAAATTACCTTGATTTCTCACATCTCTGCAATTATAGACCAAACCCATTTAAATATTTTAAAAATGTAAATAGTTAATATTTAAAAGATATATTTTTAAATATATAATAATAATAATATATTTATTATTTAATAATAATATTATTATTATTAAAGAAAAGCAATGTTCATGAAAAATTCTAGTCTGCCTTCAGATCACATTATAGCACCGGAACTGCATTATTGAAAGTAGTAAGCGATTAATGAATTGATGCTGATGCAAGTGCTGTTTCTGTACTTGTGCCTCTGGATTTAATTGCTGTTTCTGACACTATAGATCCATCCAGTGCTTAGAACTTGGCCTGCATGGGGCTGTTTTGTTTAATGTTAAACTGTAACAATATTTAGTTAAACATGTCTCAGATATACAGTATATTCTCTGAGGTGTACCACAAGGCTCTGTACTTGGCTCACTTTTATTTCTTTTGCATATATTGCTGCTCAGTCAGATTATTAAAAAGCATGAAGTCAGTTATGCTGATGGTACATGGCTATGCATATCTGTAGCACCAGATGATGTTACTTCTTTAGATAAGCTAGTAACATCTGTCCAGAATTGCTATTTCAGTGATCAGCAACTAAATGAAACAATACAAAAGTAATTGTAATTGGTAGTGAAAAAAAGGAGAAAAATGATTTTCAACAGAATTAAAAATGACATTTGGTGACACTTTACTTAGGGTATCTACCTAACACATAACGTCATATGCATAAACACTCCATAACATGTTCATGAATGTTTTACTCTATATTCATAAAGCAAACATTTATTACACGATATTAATATAGACTACAATGTCATTTTACTCAGATATATTTTTCTAAGTAGAAGTGAAAAGTTTTTTGATTTAGAAAAACTGCATTCTTTTCAGTTAAGCTTCTCATTTTCATGACAGCCAAAATAAAAATGACCTGGCTTTGGCTATTTGGACAGAGTACATTGACACTAAGGCACCTCTTGCTTAGACTTTCAGTTTCTTTTTAATTATTTGTTTTTTATTAAACATTTGTACTTTAAGTTATTCTTTCTCCTTTTGTCTTCTTTAAAATTAACAGGCTTACACTGTTTACACTGTTGTTTTTAAATCAACTGTATTGGGTTTAAATGCTAGCATTCTTACTTCAAGAATTAATTCATACTTTAGAGGTTTATTTTGAGTGATGTTCTTTCTGCTTGTGGTAGTGGAAAAGGCACAAGTACAGTTGTGCATCATTCATTCTGTGTTTAATTGATACTGTTTCAGTTTAAATGTTATTTGCACTTTATCTCAAGGATTGATTAATTGCATTTTGGGGGGTTTTGGACTACCACAAAGTGTGATGAATTTACAGCTGCCATCCATCCAGGCATAGGTGGAAAAAGCACATTTCTTACAAATAGATCAGCATGCTGAGTGAGGACGGTCAAAGAGTTGTCAGCTATAACAAGATAAATGGCAGCTGTAACTCGATTATCCTTTTATTAAAAAGAAAAAAAAGGTTATTCAGTCCTTCAGATAGTGATAGCCTTTAAATCCAAGACAGATGATTAAACTTAGAAATAACACTAATGCACTTCCATGCCACCACGGATGCTGGGTTTTGAACTGTGTGCTGATGGTCTTTAGCCTGGAGGACACAGTGCCCATGATTTAATTTAATTTGTGGATGCAGTGATGAGCTGTGTTTACAGACAGTGGTTTCCAGAAGTGTTTCTGAGCCCAGGCAGTGATTTCCCCTTGTCAAGATTGGCCAATCCCAGTTATTCTTATGCTTGTGTTTTGGTCTTCCATGTGCTTTTGTTTATCCTCACACCCGTCCCCTTGTTTTCAGACTCCGCCCCTGATTGTAACCTGTATTTTCCACCTTGTTATCCCTTGTTATGCATTTTGTATTTAAGCCCTGTGTTTTTCCTAGTTGTTTGTTCGTCTTTGTATTATTTATGTTGTTTGTACGTTTTGAAGTGTTTGATGTATACTGTCCATTGTGTTTATCCTGTGTTTTTTTCATTATGTCTGTTCCCTGTTCTCCACGTATTCTCCACGCTGGACTGTGTTGACCCCGACTTTGGATTTGCTCCGAATAAATCTCGCTGCTCTTCGCTCAGGCGTCGCCCAGGAGAAACTTAATTCCTGAGTTGTTGCACTACTTGATTCGGCAGTCTTTCATAGAGTGGTCAACCCCCCTCCCCATCTTTACCTCTAAAAGACTCTGCCTCTCTGAGATGTTCTTTTTTTATGTTTTAGGCACAGTCATGTTACTGACCTATTGCCAATCAACCACCAGGTGTTTTTTAGCATTACACAACTTTACCAGCCTTTTGTTTCCCCATCCCAGCATTTTTGGAACCTGCTGTTGGCATCAAATTCAAAAACAAATAACATTTCTCAGTTACTTTAAAAAAAATAAATATAGCATTTAAATGATTTGCACATCATTGCATTTTGTTTTCCTTTACATTTTGCACGGTGTCCCAACTTCTTTGGAAATGGGTTGAAAGTCTAAACAAAAAAATATCTAAGCTCTTTTTGTCCAAAGGGGCAAAGCCAAGCCATTCTTTTCAATAAAAATGGTGTCTGGGAAAACGTATGAGTGAAATGACACAGTGGTCCATATTAATATCATGTTACATATGTATGATTTATGAATGTTGATTTAAACATTCACGGACATGTTATGGAGTGTTTATGTAAGATGTTATGAATGTGTTATGTAGACAAATTTTGAGTAAAGTGGTACTAAAATCTTTGTATGGTTATGGTCTCTGATAATCTTTTAAATCACACCTTAATATCATTACTAAATTATTCTATAATTTAATGAATAGAGCAGTTGTGAGATAAATACAAGATACTAAGAAACTAATGCAAACTTTTGTTTTATCTTGTCTTGACTATTCAAATGAATTGGGGTTTATTAGGATCAAATTACAACAATAAACAGTATCAAGAATATTAACACGTACAAGAAGATGAGTTTTAGCATCACTGCCCTGGCTGCCATTTCCAATTCCACTGACTGTGGAAAACAACCGAAAACAGCTTCAGATAAAAACAGGGTTTGTATAGTTTTGCTTTAGGGGAAAATAAAGCTGTCGGTGCTAACATGCACATACCTGCAAACGTCTGGTGCTATTTTAGCAGATGTTGATGTTTATCTAGAAGCGTGCAAAAGTTGTTGTGTGGTTTTTGCATGGAGCAGCTTACATAAGCGCCAGCTTTGCAAATGGAACGTTTTCGGAGAAAAATGTGCTTTTTTTTTTTTTTTTTTTTGTTATACAAGCACAAAACACACACGCCTGCCAACCTTTACCTGTTTGCTGGGGGATCTTGACAATTCTTCATATTACTTAATATTATTGTGGTTTTACTATAAATATGCTGTAAAGAAGAAAATGCAATGTTTCAAGTTTTAAATAATCAATATGTGCCCTAGACAATACACACTGTAAAGAGCTCCACTATCATTTTTCTAAAAGTGCCACTTGTACATCAGTGTTTCTCCATTTTAGTGGCCTGCTCTTGTAGTCAGTGAGGAGAGAAAAAAACTGAATTAAAGCAGAATCCAGAAGCTGCTCCACACCGCTCTCATTATACATTCCTCTTAGCCTCCACCCCGGTCACACACAGTGAGCAGCAGCAGCATCACACTGACATAATCACTACAGAATCATTATAAAATACCGCGTTCCTGCTGTACTGTACACTCTTTATGCCCATACTCAAACAGCACAGCAGCCATATCTCAGTCGCTTTAGCCTAAGAAGAGTCATTTTAGCTCAGCAGGCAACAAGTCAGCTTGTAAGATCTATTTTAAACATACAACAGCTCAAATCTTAGTTGTTGTTGGTGCAAACTTTAGCTTGTAATGCATATTCATATGGAATCTGACAGTCGATGAAGACATCTGCTCCCCCCCTTTTCTTCTCTTCTAATTGCTAGCAAATCTGTTCATTTAAATAGTAGTTTCTTTCTCTGAAATTATGTAGACTATTATAAAAAATAATCAAAAGTGTCTTAATTATTTATTGTGGTGTCAGCACAGAATTCACAAATAGTGAATCAAGTGAAAGAATGTATCTTTACCAAATCCAGAGGGATGCCAAACTGTAACACAATGATAAAATTAGCTTTATTGATGGGGTGGATCTTCCTCAACTCAAAAATAGTATGGAGTAATGACCTGACTGCCTAACATTTCCTCCTCTTCCATTCACAGATTTTTTCCTAGCTGGTGGCTGTCACTCAAAGGCCCAATCCCATTTCACCCCTTGCACCTACCACTTAGCCCCTTGTTTTGCTCATTCATGTCTGGGGGTAGGGTATCCCGTTTTTTGTTGAGATAGAAGGGTAGAGCGAAGTGTTAGGATTGCATGACCCTCCAGAGGGAGGTTTTTGAGAGGGACACTGAAAGTGTTATGAGACAAAGTTAAAAACCAGCAAGATGGCAGCATGAGTGAGCAGATAAACCCACAAATGTAAGAGTAGGCCCGGCAGAAATGATAATCCTGGGTTTCTAATATAAATAATTTGAATTCATTTGACCAAGATAAAAATGTTATACACAGTGTTACTAGTTTAATATACAGATATAAAATATTTAGTGTATGTTCTTTTTGTTTTAATAAAATATAGGCAGCTTAAAATCTGTAGGGTAAGTTAAAAAAAGTAAGAGCGAGAGTGAAGTCTCAGAGGGGAATGGCCACAGCTGGAACACGATAAATGAGTTGAGAAAAGTTTTCCTACTCAGTAAACTGAGCCTTTTCTGCTCAGCCAAGTCTCAGAGCGCCGAATTGGTAATCAAGTGATGCGGACAGTGATGCTGAAGAGAGGAGCTCGTGCTGCGTTTCTAACGACATTTCAACTGAAAGTCTGTTTGTTTTGTACTTGGGGGGGGAGACATTTGTCTCAAGTAAGCTCCGACTCAGCCCTGCAACGTTTTTCTTTTGTTTACTTAGTTGAGGCTTTTGAGTGTGTAAAGACGTGGCCCACTGGAGTTTAAACCGTTCCCTGTGTTCAGAAACTCTTTTATGAGCGTGCTCTATATTTTCCACTGCTCAAGTACCATTACAGGTCTGTTTAAAGGGGAAATTCTACATAAGTCAAATTCATGATGGGTCATATGAGTTTAAATTAGAGGTGAATTTATACAAAGGCTACTTGTGTAACAAATACGGTGTACATTGAACATTTACTTAATCTATAACTTAAAGAAGCTCTAACATCTGGTTACTAAAAACTCTGAAATATGTCATTTAAAAATCTAAGCACTGTTATATTGTAAAGGTATTTACAGTTTACATTTTTCTGAACCCTGATAATTGCGAAAAATCCATAAGAGAACGTACTTTGATAAAATCTGATATTTTTCATGCGTGAAACACTCAGTAAACCTCTGGTATTTTATATCTAAGTCTATTTGCGTATTTACTTTCTCTTGCGTGTTTGTTTTACTTCTGCCAATCACTTATATAAGAGAATAGGGAGTGATATATTGAATTCAGGGCCCTTATTCTTGCTACATATATTTGGGATAGGGGTTACATAAGTACGAAAAGTATTTTCTCAGTTAAAAAATTATGTTTTCTCTTAGTTTAAGGTTGATCCAATGTATTATGGCTGCTTTGTTCAAAACAAGCACACAATTTTGCTAAAAGTATGCTAATGCCTTGGTGGCGAGCTAGCTAATTTTCCTGTTCCACCTTAAATAATCCAGCAGTTCTGACATCTAAATTGCCAGAATGTAACTGCTGCTCTATTTAAGGTGGAATGGGAAAATTCTAACAAGAATCTGGTGAATATCTGACTTCAGCTTCATATCACCAAACAATTAGTGGTGGGTGATAATAAATAATTGCCCCCCTTTTGAAGGCATGTGATGGCATAAATGTAACTAAAGCCCAGCAGTGAGGAGCTGAACTTTACCCTCCTCTGCAGTCACTGCAGACGGGCAGGGTCGCCTACACAGCAGCGCTGGTAGCTGTTAATGACGTGATGTGTTTTTTATTTTATTTTATTTGAAGGGTTGCCCCATTTCGTAGGGCAAGATTTCAACAACTACTCCTTTTAATTCCATTCTAAGGGGTTAGGGTGACACTCAAACAGTTTACAAATGTTTATTCAAATCAGCTACTGGCAGATTTACCTTAGTTACTGACATATTTCACTCAGCTGCTGCAGATTTAACTCTGTTACTGCCATAAATTAAGTCACAGGTGTATTTTGCTCAGTTAATAGAAAATCCCATTGTAGGTAGCCTTTCAGCAAGTAATTTTTGCCTAGCAAGTTAGCAACCTAATGACAGTATTACTGTATATAATACACCCTAATAAATCCACATTAATGAAGGGGTAGTTAACCTGAAGTCTAGATAAAGACAGGCTCCCTATTATGCAAATTAGTATCATCTTAGACATTTTAACTGGAAAATTTTCAAAGACGGGCAGCACGGGGGCGTGGTGGGTAGCGCTGTCACCTCACAGCGAGGAGGGCCTGGGTTCGATTCCCCGGCCGGGTGACCGGGGTCCTCTCTGTGTGGAGTTTGCATGTTCTCCCCGTGTCTGCGTGGGTTTCCTCCCACATTCTGAAGACCTGCAGTCAGACCAATTGGACCTGCTAAATTGCCCCTGGGTGTGAGTGACTGTCTGTGTCTGTCTGTCTGCCCTGCGATGGACTGGCGACCTGTCCAGGGTGTATCCTGCCTTCTGCCTGATGACCGCTGGGATAGGCTCCAGCACGCGACCCTGACGGAGAAGTGGCTTAGAAGATGGATGGATTTTTCAAAAACTGGAGTGTTTGAAGAATTAGTTAGAGCACAAGAAATCCTATAAATGATGTTAAAAGTTTTATTCCATTACATCTGTACAATTAGATCTATAAAATGATATATGTGCTGGTTAACTAGAGCTGCTTCTGAAGGGCTGAATGAACTCGTCTTTCTGATCTACTTGTCTTGACTTTTCACTGATCTTTGATCTGATCGATATAGATCCACATCACTTATCAATGTCTGGAAGCATTGGAAGCACAAACCACAGAACAGCAAGCATAGAGATAAAAAACACAGCTGGATAGACAGTCAGTATAGAGTTACATGAAGCTGTACTTCATTTTAAGACAGCTTACCATTCAAGTCCCTTGTTTTCAGTGGTCTGTGCTGTGATGTTGGAGCAGGAAACAAAAACTCCCTCTCAGTATCTTATGAATTCCTGCAGCATTAGAACACATGATCACCGCACACTGAACCAAAGACTGTGTGGGTGTTACTTAGCCTAAATGAAACTTAATGTCGGCATCACTCATGATTATACTTCCACTTTATGCATTTTTCTGAGTATCCAGTATGTTTCATTGTGTTGCACACAGTACAATATCTCCAGGAGAAATTGTTGATTTTTATGAATGATATTTATTATATTTGATGAGCCAACAGAAAAGATATACATTTCTAAAATGAATATACATTTTTCACACCAGGCTCAGGTCGGAATCTTAATGAGTGATGCAATATAGTTTATTCCAGTGGTCATCAGGGCCCTCTAGTGGTCATCAGGGCCCTCTAGTGGTCATCAGGGCCTGTACGAGGTGGGAGCAAGTAGTTGGATCATGGTATTGTGAGGCCTTGGAGGCCAGTCAATCAATCAATACCTAATAAATAAATGACACCTGATTATGCTGATGTAACACATCTCATTCAGGTGAAGTCAGTGTACACAACTGAACTATGTTCATGTGAAGCAACATTTAACTATTTTAACTAGACATTCATTTCAATTCTATTTTATATTTCATTGTATTCTCAAATAAAGATTAAGGGTCTGAACTTTGGAGAAAAAGCTATAAACAAATAATTTCTTTACTAATTTTTGTATTTTTAGAGACATTTTGATGTGTGGTTTGACAGTAATGGACGAACTGAATTGATCTTCAAGCTGTTAAAGAAATAAAAAGAAATGAAAAGAATGTGTTTGTATTGTAAATAAACTGAGATGGGAGAGGTTTCACATGGAAAAAGATACAGAGGAATATTGAAGAAATAGAAGAAGAAATGGAAAAACAAGCTCTCCTCAGATGAAGTCTGTTAAAATAATATGAAGTAATATAAAATAATATGAAATCATATAAAATAATATGCAATGATATGAAATAATATGAAGTAATATGAAATAATAAAAAATTGTATAAAATAATATAAAATAATATGAAATAATATAAAATAATATAAGACAATATAAAATATATGAAATAATATAAAATAATATGAAATAATATGAAGTAATATGAAATAATATAAAATAATATGAAGTAATATGAAATAATATGAAGTAATATGAAATAATATAAAATATGAAGTAATATGAAATCATATAAAATAATCTGAAATAACATGAAATGATATGAAATAATATAAAATAATATGAAGTAATATAAAATAATATGAAGTAATATGAAATAATATAAAGTAATATGAAATCATGTAAAATAATATAAAACAATATAAAATAAAAGGAAATGTTATAAAATTATAATAATTATAATAATATAAAATAATATAAAATAATATGAAGTAATATAAAATAATATGAAGTAATATGAAATAATATAAAATAATATGAAATCATATAAAATAATATGAAATGATATGAAATAATATGAAGTAATAAGAAATAATATAAAATAATATGAAATAATATAAAATAATATGAAATAATATAAAATTATATAAAATAATATGAAATAATATGAAATTATATTAAATGATATGAAATAATATGAAGTAATATGAAATCGTATAAAATAATATGAAATAATATAAAATAATATGAAATCATATACAATTATATAAAATAATATGAAATAATATGAAATTATATGAAATGATATGAAATAATATGAAGTCATATGAAATAATATGAAATAATATAAAATAATATGAAATAATATAAAATCATATAAAATAATATGAAATAATATAAAATTATATAAAATAATATGAAATAATATGAAATTATATGAAATGATATGAAATAATATGAAGTCATATGAAATAATATGAAATAATATAAAATAATATAAAATAATATGAAATAACATAAAATGATATGAAATCATATAGAATAATATGAAATAATCTCAAATAATATGAAATCATATAAATAATATGAAATATTATGAAATAATATAACATAATATGAAATAATATAAAATAATATAAAATAATATTAAATAATATAAAATAACATGAAGTAATATAAAATAATATACAATAATATGAAATATAAAATAATATAAAATAATATAAAATAATATGAAATAATATACAATTATATAAAATAATATGAAATAATATGAAATTATATGAAATGATATGAAATAATATGAAGTCATATGAAATAATATGAAATAATATAAAATAATATAAAATAATATGAAATAATATAAAATAATATGAAATGATATGAAATAATATAAAATAATATGAAATAATATAAAATAACATGAAGTAATATAAAATAATATAAAATAATATGAAATAATATAAAATTATATAAAATAATATGAAATAATATGAAATTATATGAAATGATATGAAATAATATGAAGTCATATGAAATAATATGAAATAATATTAAATTATATGAAATGATATGAAATAATATGAAGTCATATGAAATAATATGAAATAATATGAAATCATATGAAATGATATGAAATAATATGAAGTCATATGAAATAATATGAAATAATATAAAATAATATAAAATAATATGAAATAATATAAAATAATATGAAATGATATGAAATAATATAAAATAATATGAAATAATATAAAATAACATGAAGTAATATAAAATAATATAAAATAATATAAAATAATATGAAATAATATAAAATTATATAAAATAATATGAAATAATATGAAATTATATGAAATGATATGAAATAATATGAAGTCATATGAAATAATATGAAATAATATTAAATTATATGAAATGATATGAAATAATATGAAGTCATATGAAATAATATGAAATAATATGAAATCATATAAAATAATATGAAATAATCTCAAATAATATGAAATCATATAAATAATATGAAATATTGTGAAATAATATAAAATAATATGAAATTTGGTTTGTTGAGATGTAGAAAAGCTTCCACTGAAGAATCTCTCTCTGTATTGTTCTCTGTAACTTTCTACCTTCCATTTCCTGTTTCAGATCTGGAAGTCAGAACAGGCGACGCCTGTCTTTGTGATAAAACTCATAAAGCCCACAGAGAACCACTCAGTGTAAACATTGTCATGACAACCAGCATCATGTGAGTCCAGTGTCGGGACCAAAAGAGCTCTCCGTCCTCCGCTCCGAAGTTCCCGACAACTGGCAGTGACTCTAAGTCACTGTGTTCCTCTCAGCAAGAGATATATAACACTCAAGCCTCTCAAAAAGGTTTCAGATATAAAGTCAAAAGTTGCAAAAGTTTGATTTTGTTGGTGTTAAGAAGTCCGCTACAGAGAACACCCTTAAATTTGGCATATTTCTTTACAAAGAATAAAATTAAATGAAATGAGCATATTTACAAAAGTGAATCAGTACATTATGATGAATTATTGAATTGCACTGAAACTCAAATAAACTGCACTGAAATGCTTCAGTGTAGCTCCAATAGCACTAGAAATGTTCATTCATGTAAAATGAATATATAGTGTGTAAACTATAAAGACTATATATATGAGTGTATATTAACTGTTTGACTGACTGGAAATGTGTGGCATATTTGAACTACGTTCATAGTGACTTTAATTGAGTATAAATGTAAATTATATATGATTCCCCTCAAGTTTAAACGTTACACATTTGTTCCAGTGATTATCCAAAGCTGTTACTTTGCATCTAGAAGTTCCAAAATATTCAGTTCAGGTTCTTATTAGGACTATAAACAGAAACTGTGGATCATGTGTTGATCATTTGCACATGAAGGCAACATGCATGAACTCTCAAATGTGGTGTGTGTTGGTGTGAATGTTTGTCTCTTTGTTCTCTTTGATCTCACTTTCCAACCGCAGAACTGACCCCCAGCTATGATCACCTGCCCGCTGTGTGGAAACCACTAAAGCAGTTGTCCAAAACGCGTCTCCAAACAGAGTTCACTCAGCAACCGCTCTCACACTCTTCGGCTGCTTTTCCACTATCGGGCCAAGTGGCTCTCAGGGCCATACTGGACTTTTCCGTGCTGGTTCCAGTTTCTTTTTCCATCGGTTGTGTCACTAATTCAGAGCCAGGAAATACTCAAGAAAACTACTGCTGTTAAAACTGCTAACAGGCTAATAGCCACACGCACACACCACCCACCACTAAACATAATTGTCGAAAGAATCTGATGTTAGATTGAAGCTTTGATGTTTATTGAATGGTGGGTTTAAAATCCTGCTTTCATTTATTTGCCGTTCATGTGAGAGAACTGAACTTATTCAGTTGTTTGAAGTTTTCATGCTTGAAATAATGCAGCAGGAAGCCGTGGCGCAATACTAACATAAACATAGAACCACTGAATAGCTACGTCGTTACGTCATGGTTCTGTGGCCCTAAGTATGGTTTATTAACCATGCTGAAAAAACTGGGCTGAGCCAGTATCCGTATCGAACGATGTCCATGTGGACATCACCACAGTTACCATCCATGCTCAGAACCATTCAGCCCTGCAGTGGTAAAGAGGTTTCTGTGCCCTTTTCTGTTCCAGCATAACTGCTCCATAAAGGATGCGTTTCCCATTTCCCATCCTCCGGACTCCATGTCCCAGAACACCTAAACTGATCTCAGATCTCCCTCACATGACTCTCCACCAGTCTGCTTCACCTGACCACTGATTCATCTTGCTTAAGGGACACTTATTAGTCCCAAAATGAGGAAATTTGACCTCTGTATTTAAACTGTCCATCAAGTGAAACACCACATAAATACTAGGGGGCAGTGAGAACACTTGCCCGGAGCAGTGGGCAACTCTGTCGGCAGCACCTGGGGAACAGCTGGGGGTTAGGTGCCTTGCTCAAGGATGGTACTCAGCCATGTACTGTCAACTCTGGGGCACAAACCGGCAACCTTCTGGTCACAGGGCCAGTTCCTTAACCTCCAGCCCGCGACTGCCCCACAACCTGTTCCTTGTTTCATGTGACTATTAGTTTAGTTTATAAGCCATTAATTAATACCATCAGCTTCTCATCAAATTCACTCCAGCAGTTGGTGAGTTAAAGTTACAACAGGGCAAGCAACTGTCTCAAATGCCTTTTCACTGGTGTTAAAGATCTGTCCAGCCAGATTCAACATCTGTGGTTAATTGGCCTGTCCCCATATCTGTAAACGAACTTCAGAGATTTCTAGGTTTCGCAGACTTTTATAGAATGTACATTAGTTCCATCACCATTCCCCTTACTGCTCTTCCTAAAGGGGGTTTCTAAGAAGTTAGTTTGGGGTCCCAGTGCAGAGGAAGTGTTCAATACATGCCACCGCCTTCACTAATGCCCCCAATCTCATACACCCAGACCCATCTTTGCCTTTTGTTGTAGAGGTAGATGAATCAGAATCAGAGTTGGTGCAGGTCTGTCCCAGCATAGCGTGGACCCACCTAAATGTCATCCCATAGCTTTTTTCTCACACAAGCTTACATCTGCAGTCCCAGGTAAGTTTGGTGTGGAAGAACTTGAATGGCCCACGTAAAGCCTTGACCTCAACCCCATCAAACACAGTACTAACTGAAATATGGTTTTGCAGTTCCCAGTAACAGCCTATGGTGTTCCCTTTGCCTTCTGGTCCGGAAACAACATACAGATTTTGCCCTGAAAACAATTGATGTATCTCTCTTCCCACAGGCACACTACAAAATCTTGTGGAAAGTTCAATTAAATTCAATTCAACTTTGTCATTATACAATATGGTGTAGTACAGTATAACGAAACACTATCGGGCTACTTCTCCAGTGCAGTAAAAAAGATAAATAGCAAACAGTGCAAATACAAAAGACAGTAAAAGACAATATGTGCATAGTCAGTCAGTACAAGTATCGAACATAGACATAATGTGCATAGGCAAAGGTTATAACAGGTATATTGGATGTATGAACAGTATGTGCATAGTCAGATCTGTATATAAAGTGTACAGTGCAGCATAATGTTCAGGCAACATCTTAAATAAATAGTTACAGTATAAATATAAAAATATACTAGAAATAAGGCTTAGCCAGAGATGAAGTGCACAACATACCGTTTTCTGAGCTGGTGGAGCTCAGTGTGTAGTGTGCTGGGTGGTCACGCTGGTCAGTAACAGACTGTAGTGATGTTAAGCTCAGGTCGAAGCTGCTGATGTGACTAGTTTGACAGCTCGGGGATAGAAACTGTTCTTGAACCTGGTGGTTCTGGCTTGGATGTTCCAGCACCAAGTGCAGGTAGGAAGTTTTAACTAGGACACAGTGAGCATGTAAAATGGAAACACTGTATTTTCTCCTTTACAGTGTCTAGTAGTGATACCATAGTAATATTAATGAATACTGTCCAAAGTCAGAGAGTAATTTCCTCAACTCTAAATTCCACAGTAAAAATGTAGAGAAAAATGTAGGCGTTGGCAGGTGTGGTGTTTGTGTGAGCACATCTTGGCCTGAAAGTTTTCTAACGGCAAAACTAACCATCAGCTTTTTCTCACCTGCTCCCTGCCTCAAAACCACACGGCTGCAGCTTTAACACCTCCTGTGCTCCACTAGCAGAAGCAAACATCAAACAGCAGCTCAGCACCTGCGAAAGTAACACCAGGGGCTGGTGTAGGTGCGTTGAGGAGCCTAAGACTTAAAAGGAGGCCTTCAAGATGGCTGGAGAGAGAGGACTGATCACGTGTGCTGTGCTTTGTTTGTGCACTTATTTTAAGTGCTTTAGTTTGGTGTTTACCTGCACACTTAACTTTGTTCTAAGAGACTGATTGAATGTACCACCTGGGGTTTCAAACAGGTAAGAGGGATGTGGCTATACCTTCTCACTGTGTGGAAGTCCACTCTATCTAGTTCCCCAGGTCAGTGGGCACCACCCCATGTACTTTTGATTCATGGCCAGGGGAGTGTAGAGGAGTTGGCTCTTGTTTTCTGTTTGTGTTTGTTTCTGTTTGTAGTGAAGCTAAGTTCTTTCTGTTTCAGAGCAGGAAAGCGTGGTTAGGTTTTTGTTCTTTTCTTTGTTGTCATCCACAGTTCGACTCTTCCAGTGTGGTACTGGATATCATAGAACACCATTTTATTGTGGTTGGTATTAATAAAATGGCTTCAAAAGCTCTGTTGGCATTTTGTAACTGAGTGTGGGGTTTTAGTGATGTTTAGTGATCTTATTAAGTGACTGTCTGTTGACTGAGTGGTTAGTGAGGGAACTTTGGACTTTTTCTCTGCTTATTTTTTAGTCTTGTTTCTTCCATGGAAGCTTGTGTTTAGACTCTCAGGTGGATCTGATCTGCTCATCAGAGGCTTTTGTACAAATGTGAACTCCATACCAGCTCAAGTGCTCACAGTCATCAAAGCAAAAAAGAGATACACAGTATCAAATACTAAGACATTCTGAAATTCAAATACTGTACAGTTTTACTGAAACAAAAAGATGTCCTGTGCTGAAGTTTCCATATTTTATATGTATTTATTATGTCTGTGTATGTGTGTATATTATACTATTACATACAGTATACGCCCACACACACACACACACACACATACATACATATAAATGTATGTGTTTATTGCATTCAAGCAAGAAATAGCTGTTCATAAGTTAGTAATGTGTTTTTCTTTGAAAATGTGAAAAAAGCTTTTTAGCAGTTGTAAGAAAACTATAGCTGCTAGTTCACCAGTAGGGGTCCTAGCTCTCTCCACTGTGAAACGGCTGGAACATCACATTCACATTAAAGGGATATTCATAAAACTAGCGTTTATGTGATTTGTTGTTATATTCTGTAGGGCAGTGCTGCATCTCTCAGACTCAATTCATCACATTCACATTTTATGTGTGCAACTCCAGCAGCGTTTCTCACTACGATACCCAGAACTGGGTCATCCTGACAGCTGGCAAAGCCACAGAAGTAGCAGCTAATTAGTAAAGATGATATCACAGCAGTCAGTGACAGTAACAGTGACTGTAAGGGTAACACTGAGCACTGTTACTAGTCAGTAATACTGATAGAGCTGATCCTCATTGTTACACTAACAGGCCTCTGACAGCAGCCGTCAGTCATCACTGGTTCATCTAAACACTCCTGTCTAATTTCTTTTCTTTCTATCTTCATTTTTGTACTTTGTAAAGTTTATTTATTATAGAGTCTTATACTGCGGTCATTTTGCTGTTGTTGTGTTATTGTTTTGCTGCCCTGTGTCGACCAGAGCAGGGAGGGTTTCTCCTCTTCAGTCTCAGTTTCTCTCAAGGTTTCTTCCTCTTGACCTTAGAGTTTCTCTTGCCGCTGTTGCCGTTGGTGACGCTCATCTGGGGTTCGTATTCAGATTTTATTTAAAGCCACTTTGTGACAACACCGCTTATCCTCTCTAAACACAAGACACATTATCAAGGGCTTTCCTTGTATTTAAACAGGGGGGATGTTTTCAACAGATGGATAGTGATGGTTAGTGATTCATTTTGGCCGAGGTTTCCCTTTAAAGCTTGTTTGGATCTTGTGAAGACATGATATCTTGTGTTGCGGGATGATATTTTCCCAGATACCATACTGAAGTGCAGTGTCCATAGAATCATTTCAATTACAGGCGGGAGCAGGAGAAATGATTTAGATTTTCTGCAGATGAAATCTCAGGAGGGGGCCTGCAAAAACCATCCCACATACACAAATAGCTATGCAACAATATATATATATATATATATATATATATATATATATATATAGTGGAGGAAATAAGTATTTGATCCCCCACTGATTTTGAAAGTTTGTACTCTGACAAATAATTAAACAGTCTATGATTTTATGGTAGCTTCATTTTAACAGTGAGAGATGGAATATCAAAAAGAAAACCTAGAAAATTAAATAATATTTAAATAAAAAATAATTTGCATTTCATTGAGGGAAATAAGTATTTGATCCCCTATAAAAGGCCACCTGCCAACAGACTCAGTGACATTCCAACATCTCCACCATGGGCAGGACTAAAGAGCTGTCTAAAGATGTCAGGGACAAAATTGTTGACCTACACAAGGCTGGAATGGGCTACAAAGCCATAAGTAAGAAGCTGGATGAGAAGGTGACAACTGTTGGTGCAATTATTCGAAAGTGGAAGAAGTACAACATTACTGTCAATCGACCTAGGCCTGGAGCTCCATGCAAGATATCACCTCGTGTAGTCTCATTGATCATGAGAAAGGTTAAAAATCAGCCAAGAACTACACGGGAGGAGCTGGTTAATGATCTCAAGGCAGCTGGGACCACAGTCTCCAAAAAAACCATTGGTAATACACTGAGACGTAATGGTTTAAAATCCTGCAGTAAACGCAAGGTGCTCAAGAAGGCTCACATCCAGGCCCACCTCAAGTTTGCCAATGAACATATTAATGACTCCGAGAGAGACTGGGAGAAGGTGCTGTGGTCAGATGAGACCAAAATTGAGCTCTTTGGCCTCAACTCAACACAATGTGTTTGGAGGAAGAAAAATACAGAATATGACCCTAAGACCACCATCCCCACTGTCAAGCATGGTGGTGGAAGTATTATATTTTGGGGTGTTTTTCTTCTAAGGGCACAAGCCAACTTCACCGCATTGACGGGAAGATGAACGGGGCCAAGTATCACAAAATCCTGGCTGAGAACCTCCTTGCCTCCGCCAGGGTACTAAAAATGGGTCGTGGATGGGTCTTCCAGCACGACGACAACCCAAAACATACAGCCAAGGAAACAAAGGAGTGGCTCCATAAGAAGCATATCAAGGTCATAGAACGGCCTAGTCAGTCTCCTGACCGTAATCCCATAGGAAATCTATGGAGAGAGCTGAAGCTTCGCATTTCCAAATGCATGCCTAAAAACCTTAAGGATTTGGAGATGATCTGCAGAGAGGAGTGGGCCAAAATTACTCCTGAAGTGTGTGCAAACCTTATAACAAACTACAAGAACCGTCTGACTGCTGTGCTTGCCCACAAGGGTTTTGCCACCAAGTATTAAATGATGTTTTACTAGGGGGTCAAATACTTATTTCATTTAATGAAATTCAAATAAATTTTTATTTTCATTTTCTCAGTTTTTCTTTTGATATTCTATGTGTCACTGTTAAAATAAAGCTGGCATAAAATTATGAGATGTTTCATTAATTTTTTTGTATTAAAACTTTTAAAGTCAGTGGGGGATCAAACACTTATTTCCTTCACTATATATATACATACACTGTGGCTTTAAAATAGGGCCAAAACATACAAAACTTATAAACAAGAGAGAAAAAAGCAAAAAGCATTTCGCTCCTGTTGGGACAAAACCTTTCTTTCCATTTTGTTCACAGTTTTCAGTTTTTGACATATTTTAAAAGTGTTACATTGTAAGTGTCATGCTAAATGGATCAAAAGAAACAGGCCAGATTAACTTGGAAAGACGTCTGGTTCCACTGACTTACATTAAAAGTAAGGGATGTTTTTTCCTTCTCCTGAAGAGTTACTATTTTGGAGATATGAGGTTTTGTTCTGACAACATTGTAAGTGTCATGCTAAATGGATCAAAAGAAACAGGCCAGATTAACTTGGAAAGACGTCTGGTTCCTCTGACTTACATTAAAAGTAAGGGATGTTTTTTCCTTCTCCTGAAGAGTTACTATTTTGGAGATATGAGGTTTTGTTCTGACAACATTGTAAGTGTCATGCTAAATGGATCAAAAGAAACAGGCCAGATTAACTTGGAAAGACGTCTGGTTCCACTGACTTACATTAAAAGTAAGGGATGTTTTTTCCTTCTCCTGAAGAGTTACTATTTTGGAGATATGAGGTTTTGTTCTGACAACAGCGATTTACTCCTGTGCTGTATAATGAATAATGGATGTTTACACAATAAAACTACTGCTAAGAATAATAATAATAATGTAATTCAACACCTTTAATGTTGATTATTTTTAATTAATTTTGAGATAAATGTGCAGAGTTGTCAGATATGTATGGTATCTTTCTTATCACTACAGCACTGCTGTACATGCAGTCCTCCCTCAGAAACTATTAGGCCTGAATGAACAGAGGCACCATAATCAAATTCGAAATTCAAACATTAAAATAAATCAAATTTTAATATTTTGTGACTACTAGGTCTTTTAGATTAACAGTTAAATATTCATGGTTTTCATATACTAGCGTATGGAAATTATACCTCATAATTAATGATCATGAATATCCTTGATGTCTTTCATGAGTTCATAAAGGTAAAATGTGTGTGTGTGTGTGTGTGTGTGTGTGTGTGTGTGTGTGTGTGTGTGTGTGTGTGTGTGTGGAAGAGTGTGTGTTCTGAACATGTACGTCTTGGCCAGAATATTTTCCAACCACAAAGCTGGCCATCAGCTATTTGTGACCGCTCGCTGCTTTGAAACCGCACGACTTCATGTTCTGTTACCAGAAATAGTCACCTAACCTGTTCCCTGTTCACAGTGGTGAAAACACACTACAATCAGCTTAGAAGACTGAGTGGTTATTATCTGAACCATCTATGAATCAAAACAGATGCTTTTAAATTTGGTCCAAAGAGAGCACACAGACTAATGTGTTCCAAAAAAGTTTGAACGGGGGAAATTTAGGACCCTGAACATCACAAATATATTCTAAATATTTGTGATTTTCATAAAATATTTTAAAACAGATGATTCAGTCACGCTTGAGTATAAAAGATGCATCTAAAAATGGTTTGCGTCCCTCGATGATGAGCCTGAATGGGTCAAGACACGCCACTTTGCCAAAAAGCAATGTGCAGAAACTTCTCTGGACTTGAGCTCATCTGAAATAGACTGAATAGACATGTGATGCCGTTCACACACTGTCCTTTGTCCCAACTTGTTTGGAATTGGGATTGTAATGGTAATGATCAGAATCACAAATCTTTTAAATGGACATATTATTATTATTAAAAATAATAAAGCAAACTATGAAGTAGTGCATGGCATGTGTCTTTGTTTGTGTGCGCACCTCTGGCCTGAAAGAGCGACCACACGAGTGACCTTTATATTAAAAACCCACTTGTTTGCCTCCAACAGTCAACGCGCTTCTTCATTTAGAATAAAAGAAGTGTGGGCACAGGTCAACATCCGCCTATCACACTCAGTCTGCAGTGTTTTTAACAGAACACTCCTACAGAACCTGTGATCTCACGCTTCTCTTCAGCGTCTGATCAGAGACCACAGGATCTCTTTAAGCTGCTCCTGCACACAGACCCACTGCTTTACTCTGGTCAAAGACATTTCAGCTCCTATAAACTGCAGGCTTTTCATTTAGTTACAGTGAATAATTCTGTTCGTAATGTGAAACGAAGACGCATGTAGTCACTTTTACTTTTAAATACCTTAATAAGCTTCTGGGACTGAAACTCCAGTAGATCTTGGTTTGAAAGAGGACATTTTTGCTATTCTCCAGTTACTGAAGTCTTCAGCTGTGCAACTATATAGGGCCTTTGTTATGGAGTTAATTTTGTGCTGAAAGTTTCAAATAAAATAAAATCAGTATAAAAAATGTCACACATTTGTTGCAAATACAAATAAGAGTTACATCCAGCTTAACTTTTTAAAAGGATTAAATTTTCACTCACTGTGATATAAATGTTTTTCTAATTTTGTCAATTATTAAATTTTTTTTATTTTTGCTGATTTCAGTGATACATGTTTTGCTTCTGAATTTTGTCACTTTTTAACAGGGGGCAGGTCTTAGAAGAGGACATCTACCTGCACTCTCTACTGGTCAACTGATTTGGAGTGACAGGTCTTCTGAACATGTAACCATTCAGCATGAACCTCCCCAGCACTGTGGAACTCACTGTACTGTGTGCTGCTCTGAGTGCAGTGTTTTATTGGCATATTCGGCATTAGGAACGTTTATCTTATGCCTTTCAGTTATTAATGTTAATGTTACACAAATTTATAGGTCTTATGTCTGAAAAGATATAACTGTTATTTTGGGTAGTGACGAACAAGGGTATGAATGAACAAAGCTGCTCCACCTCTTGGGTTTAAAACTGCTAGAGCAGACTAGTCTAGCAGTGTCCTCTAGGGCTAACTAGGAGAGCCATACTATAGTTTAATATACAATAGTTTACAATAGTTTATACAATCGTTTAAACAGCATAGAAACATGCACTGAGCACTTTATTAGCTACTCCTACCTTTATCTACATTTACTGTTCATTCAGTGTCACTGCAGTGCTGAGAATGACCTACCACCCAGATAGTACCTGCTCTGTGGTGGTCCTGTGGGGGTCCTGACCATTATAGAACAGGGTAAAAGGGGGCTAACAAAGTATCAGAGAAACAGATGGACTACAGTCTGTAATTGTAGAACTTCAAAGTGCAGCTATATGGTCAGTGGAGCTGATAAAATGTTTAATGAGTGTAGGCACAAAGTAGTGACCTAATAAAGTGACCATTGAGTGTGTGATATATGCATGACGTCATTTTCATGAAGCTGTGCAGCTGCATGTCTGTGTTTGAGCCTGTCTGTTCTGTTACGGCCAATTAATAAAACCAGTAAGCCACTTGAGGCCACGTTCCAAACATATTTTCAACATTACCATGAGTTCTACATAGAACCATTTCATGCCTAAATGGTTCTTTGCACTGTAAAATGGTTCTTCAGATTGACAGAGAATGTATATGGTTCTGTGCCAAGGTTTTCTGAAAAGGACTCTATATAGCACCAGAAAGGGTCCTGCTATTGTTATGATGTGTTTAGCTGGTATGTAGCAATATTTGTATATCGACTCTTAAATGACTTTGTAATTCAGAGAATCAAACATTTGCTGGAGAAATGTATACGGGACAAACAAGATTAGGTTTGTAACTTTAAAATAGCCCCAGACCATTATCCCTCCTCCACCAAACTTCACTGCTGGCATCCTCCCTGCATCTGCCAAATCTAGATTCATCCATCTGCCTGATAGAGAAGCGTGATTCATCACTCCAGACCACATGTTTCCAATGCTCCAGAGTCCAGCTGCAGTGTGCTTTACACTTCTCCAGCTGACGCTTGGCATTGTGTATTTTGATCTTAGGCTTGTGTGCAGCTGCTCAGCCATTTGGTGAAGCTCCTGATGTGCAGTTCTTTTGATGATGCTACATCCAGAGTCAGTTTGGAGCTCTTAATGAGTGAAAGGTGATTTTATGCACTCTGCACTTCAACACTTTATGGCGGCACTCCATGAGTTTATGTACTCTTTCACTTTGTGGCTGAGCTGTTGTTGCTCCTAGATGCTCCCATTTCACAATAATAGCACGTACAGTTGTCTGGGGCAGATCTAGTAGGACAGAAATCTCCCAAACTGATTTGTGGCAGAGGTGGCATTCTGTTGCTTGTCTTGGGAGACTGCAAGGCTATGTGCTTGATTTTATACATCTGTTAGTAATAGGTGTGGCTGAAACACCTGAACTCAATCATTAGGAGGATCACTAAAAATCTACAAAAGAACAAATGATTATTCTTTTACCCTCGACAGCTCTCTGACTTCAGCCCAACAATATTTTCAAAACCTGGTAGACATAATTATTGGCACCCTTGATGTTATGGGGGATAAAGATCATGGGCTTGGCCCATTTTTTAGCACTGGAGTGTATGTTGAGTACATGTGGTGCCTCTGTGGGTGTGAGCTAACATTCAAATGTTTTTATCTCATCAAAACAATGTGTGTCTAGTGAACTCCAGGCATTTACATTTGTGGTGAGTTGAAAGAAAAGCTTTCTTCTGGTGCACCTTCTAAATAGCTTGTGGACACTGAGGTCCAAAAAGCTACCAACTCCTCCAAATCTCCAACTGAAATCATCAGTTAGCAAGAAGGAAGATTTTGGCTTCGGGCCTCCAAAAAGGTAGCCCTGAGTGCAGAAGATGGAGGGTGCAAGGTTCCCCTTGTACCCTGTACACCCCTCACACATGTTCAGCGTTTTGCCTGTTTAGCATATTCATCCCTGTACACCACTCACACATGTCCCCTGTGGGGTGATGTCAAAGCCCCGCCCAATGTTTAACAGGACAGTGAAACTTCCTCTGATGCTGATACGCTGTGTAGCTGTGATGGCTTCAGCGATGGTTCTGCTGCTCTGGTTCATCGGTAAGTGTTTCCCAGTTTATTCAATCTTATAAGAAGACTTTGTTTGAAATGTAATGTAGGGGTATTGCTGAAATCTGAAACAAGTGATTATTCAGACTGAACAGTGTGGAATGCAGAATGTTTTGTGAAAATGTCCTGAACAGAGGACAAACACTGGACACCGTAAATATACTGTCCTGTGTTGTGTGTTTCAGGTGTGCTGTCAGTGAGTTTGAGCTCTCATGCTGGTTTAACTGTAGAAGCAGAACCTGGTGATGATGTCACTCTCTGGTGTGAACACAGCCTGACTCTGTCATCTTATTTATTCTGGCTGAAACAAATAAACAATTCAGCACCAGATTATATTACATGTAAATATTACTCAGTATCATCATCTTCATCCAAACCCTGTAATTTTATAGCTGAGAGTAACAGGTCAGTGATGAGAGTGAACTCCACGTTCTCCTCTCTCACTATAACTGCAGTTACTCTCTCTGACTCAGGACTCTATTACTGCAGCACACTGGAGGGAAAATACATGACCTTCAGCACCACAACATATTTACAGATCAGAGGTATGTAAACTAATTATAAACAAACATTATGTATTCAGTAAAAAGTATTAACAAAAATGTACGATACTGGTTTATATCATGTAAACGATCAACTAGAAAATTATTTATTTTTTATTTTATATTCTATTTCATTTTTCAGAGAATAAAGGAGTATCTTCCAAGACACCAGACGAATCTGAAGAAGGTTTGTCTCTTACTGCGTTAATAACAATGTTAGCTCATTGCTTTATTTAGGACAAATATTACTTCATACATCAATAAATTCATCCATATATATATATATATATATATATATATATGTGTGTGTGTGTGTGTGTGTGTGTGTGTGTGTGTATGTATGTGTATGTATGTATGTATATATATATATGTATGTAATATACACCCATCCATCCATTTTCTAGGCCGCTTCTCCTACAGGGTTACGGGGGGTGCCGGAGCCTATCCCATCATCGGACAGAAGATATATATATATATATATATATACACACACACACACACACACACACACACACACACACACACACACACACACACACAGTATATACAAATACACACCGATCAGGCGTAACATTCAGTCCAACTCCTTGTTTCTATGCTCACTGTCCACTTTATCAGCTCCACTTACTGTATATCTGCACTCTGTAGATCTACAGTTACAGACTGTAGTCCATCTGTTTCTCTGATACTCTGTTACCCTGTTCTTCAGTGGTCAGGACCCCCATGGACCCTTACAGAGCAGGTACTACTTGGGTGATGCATCATTCTCAGCTGATAAAATGGACAATGAGCGTAGAAACAAGGAGGTGGTCGCAATGTTATGCCTGACCGGTGTATACATATATAATGTTGCCCTGTGATGGACTGGTGACCTGTCCAGGTTGTATCCTGCCTTACACCTACTGCTGGGATAGGGTCCAGCACGCCCCGCAACCCAGAAAGAGAAGTGGCTTAGAAGATGTGTGTGTGTGTGTGTGTGTGTGTGTGTGTGTGTGTGTGTGTGTGTGTGTGTGTGTAATGTTTTTCAGTTGGCTGCAAATCTGATGTCTTCCTCATGCTGACTGTGGTGTTTGGGGTTGTGATTGTAGTTCAGACTCTCCTGATGATTGTTCAGTGCATCAGAAAACAACAGAGAGAAGGTAAAATGGTTTCCTAACCATTCAAATATGGTTATCTATTGAAGTCATAAGGATCATGTGATGTACATGAATGTATATACTGTAATGTAACTTTCAAATATATAGAAAGTGTGTTGTTTCATTTTATTTTTTTATTTATTCATTTTATTTTCATTTTATTTTACTTTATAATGGACTGAAGCATTTAAGAGAAGAGAAACAGCCTTACAAAGGCTTAAAGAACTTAGCTACCACTTCAGGGACCAGCTGACTGTGTGATCTGTCCTGGTTTCCACAGATTCTAATGCTGGAGTGAAAGAAGAGAATGAGGTGAGAATGAGCTCCACAAACTTTAATTGTCCGGGTTTTCATTAATAATACGTCGATTATTTTCCCAGTAAAAAGTTTGGTCTTGTTTTCTGTATTTCTTGTTCAGTTACTTTCCCTCTGTGACTGTTTTTGATCGGTGTTCTGTGTTACTACAGGAGCAGGATGGTGAAGCGGTGAACTACGCTGCTCTGCACGTCAACAAGAGAAACAAGGGATCAGAGAAAAATGTAACTGTGTTTACATATGTTATATATTCTTCTGTAAGTAACATTCACTAAGATTACGTAAATCACTTCAGCCAAAAATATCTGTGGAATCTAAATTACTCTGAGCCGCTTTTCTTAATATATATAAGTGTTCGAATGTTTGGGCACCCCTGGTCAAAGTACATGTTATTGTTGATATTTTTAAGTGTAAGTAAGTGAACACTTTTCTGCACATTTGAACCCACAATTATTTTTTTATTGCTAGTTTATTTACTGAATTTAACATATATATATATATATATATATATATATATATATATATATATATATATATATATATAAAAGCACATCTATAGCACATCTTTAGTTTCCGTTGAACTATTGACAGTAATTGTGTATTAAAATGTGCAGCACTGTGTTCTCTGTAGTGTTATTATTACTTATCGACATCGACAAATATCATCGTACAGGGGTGCCCAAGCTTTTGCATATGACTGTAGATGAATCTGCATATTAGGAGTATAGCCAATGTTAGCCTGTTAATATCCTTACAATGTCGATATCATTGTTATATAACAGCTGCGCAGCCCTGTGAGTTTTAAAGGATGTTTACTTCATTATTTAGATCCAGTCGTTTACTAAAACAGCTGGCTGTCGTATGAATGTCTGGGTTTGGCTGCTTTGCTCTTTGTGTAAATGAGAGATTTACGGCTGATCTGTAGACTGAACCAAAATACAGTGGAAACATTTTAAATGGATACAAAGTGTTTTATGTCTTTTTACATTGTACAAAATCATTTGCTGACAACTGTACTGACCTCACTGCAGAGATGAAGTGGTGAATTAAATGACAGATGATGAAAGTAAAGCATGGGATGTTTTTCATCTTCAGATTTAACACAGGATTTATTATTCCACATGATTGTTGATAGTCCAGCTCAAAAGCCTACATGGGTTCCTGAAATGGGATCTTCCAGCTTTGACTGCTTTGTAAAAAGATTTTAGTCATTATAATTTTTAATCTAGGAATAATATTTTAGCATGTACAATGTCATTTTTCATTGTTTAGAATTCAAGACTTTTTTTCAAGCACTTATAACTGCAGTAACACTTTTTACTAACATGAAATTATTAAAATTGAACGTTTTTTTAATCATAAAAAAATCCATTTTTATTATCTAAAATTCCAATTCCAATGGACATCTTAGTCTCAGAAATTCAATTTACACATGTGAAAATTTCCAATTCAGGAATTTTATTTGCACATGTGAAAATTTAAATTCCATATTTAATTCATAACATTTACTATTATTTAAAGTTTAACACTTCATTTAAAAATTCTATTTTAAAGAAGTGAATTTTTACTAGTACACATCTGGTATTGTTTGTAACTTCATAGTAAATTTAAAAAAAAGGACATGTACATGAACACTCAACATCGACAAATATCATTGTACAGGGGTGCCCAAACTTTTGCATGTGACTGCATATTAGGAGTGTAGCCAATGTACATGAGCATGTAATTAGGGGTGTTGGGACTTCCGGTTGGACTCGGTTAAAGATGGCGGCATAAGCCACTAGCTCCCATTTACCAAACGGGAAAAAGAGTCCCCAAATCCACAGTCGACTAAAACTACGCCTTTCATCCAGTAATGGAACCGAGAGGGAGAACGCGAAGTCAGAGGAAGACCAAAAACAACGACCAACAACTGACAGATAGAGAAAACATGGAAGCTGAGGCGGCGGTAGCAATTCGCTCGGGGCTAAAAGACGTTGTCAGAGAAATACAAAGTTTTAAAACTGAACTTCGTTCTGACCTAGTCACATTTAAAGAGGCATTCAAAAAAGAAATGAAAGAAGAACTGGAACATTTCAAGCGAGATATCAATCAGAGACTCACAGGAACGGCGAAAGAGCTAGCCTCACAAGCTACCAGAACTGACGAAGCGGAGCAAAGAGTGGGCGAAATTGAATCGTGGAGTATGGAGGCAAACGAGGCTCTCCTGGAAACGTTAAAACAACAGAGAGCTCTACAAGAGAAACTGACAGAACAAGAAGGTAGAAGTAGACGAAACAATATCCGCATTTTTGGCTTACCAGAGAACGCAGAGGGCGCCTCTGTGCCTATGTTTGTAGAGCGGTTGCTGAGAGCTGAACTTTCTCTGCCCAGCGAAATGGAACTGCAAATTCAGCGGGCACACAGAGCCTTAGCACCGAAGCCAAACTCCGATCAGCCCCCGAGATCCATAATCGTGAACTTTCTCCAATACACTGTAAAAGAGACAGTCTTGAAGAAAGCGTGGCAGAAAAAGATCCAGAATGAGGGTCGGGCGCTTTCTTTTGATTATGCGATGGAGGTTATTCAGAAACGTAAGGAGTACATCGGGATTAAGAAAGCCCTGAAAGAAAGGGGCATCCGTTTCCAAATACCTCTGACCAAGATGCGCATCCACTCCGGCCCGCGAACATACGGGAACGCGAGAGAAGCGGCTGAGGACGCGAGGAGGAGAGGGATAGAGGTCGTGCTACCGAGCAGCAACAAGGCCAAGGTGGGGATGGAGGAGCGGGTTCGGACGACGCTGCCGTGGCAACAAGCTGGAAATCACAGAGTACCATCAACCACCGATCGAGTCAAATTGAAACTACAAGAATTTCAAAGGAAATAAGTCGTGGACGGGACACAGAACATGGCCAACAAAGGCCAGGTAAGAGGAAAACATAAGGATGAGAAGATTAGATGAAAAGCCTGACTGGTATGTGCTTATATAACGCTACACATTCAAAGTCTGTATAGTTCCAAGTTGGACGGTCTGCTCTGTAAACAAGTTCATGTTTGGTTGGGAGCGTTCCTATGCGAGTTGAGTTAGACTTTACTAGAGTGTGTGAGAGTCGGTGGCTGAGAAGCCCACCTCTTACTGCTAGGGAGGGGCCCTTATATTTTATGAGACGTTCCCCTCGGCCCACACGACGTGGGAGGTGCACAAGAGATGCACCCGTTTTTGGAAGTCACTTTGCTTGTTTTCTTTTTCTGTTTTCCTTTTCATATTTTCTGGTTTATGAAGATCCCCAATGTTTTCTTGGTTCACTATATGTTGTACGGTTGCCAGGGCCATAAAAAGAGGTATAAATCTTTGTCAGCAATAACATGAGTACTATAAAATTGGTGTCATTGAATGTAAATGGCATGAATAACCCCATCAAAAGAAGCACAGTAATCCTAAAAATGAAAAAGCTTAAGGCTCATGTTATATTTAACTCATTTAACAAAAGAGGAACATGAAAAGCTGAAAAAAATTGGCTATAGAAACACATTTTATAGTTCACACAAACAGAGCCATAAGAGGGGGGTAGTAATACTTATTAAAAACTCAGTCACGTTTGAATGTCTCAAAGAAATTATAGATAAAGAAGGGAGATATGTTATTGTTTTCACTCACAAGTGGAGGATCCAGCAAACACTGAGACCTCCGTGAAGCTGAGAATACTGCAATAACAGTAAGTTATTGGAGGGGGGGGCAAGTAATAAAGTGTTATGTTTAGTAGGTCAGTGCAGTTTAATCTGCTGATCTGAAATCCTTCAATTTACACATGTGGAAACAATAATTTCATCAATGACAATCATTTCTAGTTGATCTTTAATACGTCATTTTCACATTTTCATTTTGTTTTCCACACGGAGCTGAAGAAACATGAAAAAACTAAAACATAAGAATTATAATGTTTATAATTAATTATTATTAACATGTCACTTTATACATTACCAGTATTAAGATGTACACCTTCTACCTCGTACTCATGCTGCTGTTATTTGCTCCTTCTATTTATTGTTTATGTTACTTTGGGAGTTTAAATGGACTGTGAGTACAATGTTTCATTCCACCTCAAGTTCCACATGTGATGTGAATGACAATAAAGCCCTATCTTATCTTATCTTATCTTATCTTATTATTATTAATAAGATAAGATAAGAATTATTATTATTATTATTATTAATGCTGCTGCTGTTAATTTTATATTGAGAAATAAAATCCTACATGCTAATTCCTATAATTAAGTCAAATTAATTGTTATAATTCTTTTTTATCCATAAAAACATTTTCTGATGAAGACACTTTGTTTCTTGATTAAAGGTTTACAGCAAAATAAGTTCACTTTTAAAAAAGTTAACAGCTCACACTGATGAAAAATAAAAAGAGTTTTTATCAACACACATTACGCATGACGTGGAGCTGTATTGCCCAGTTTTAAGTCTGCTGAGCATCTTTCAGTCTAACAGGTGCTGTTTCTGCTGGATTGTGTAAATTATGGAATATGTTACTGGCTGTTTGTCTTAAGGTCAATCTGCCTGCTAAACGTCCTAAAACACTGATTATGTGCTCAAGTTAAAAATGATCATCTCAGTCTGTGACACACTGACATAAAGATGTAAGTCAATGTTTTAAACAGTCAGCTGTAACTGAGATGAGGCCTAAAATTAAACTAACTACAGGCTGTCCAGGTCCTGGCTGATGGGTCATCCCCGCCTTCACTTCCTCTCTGTATTTCTCTATTACTCCTGCCATTCTTTCCACCCTCCCTTTTCCCCCTCAGTCTGCTGCTCTCCTCAACAATACAAACAAATATTCAGTTACACTTAGTGTCTTCTGGACCCCCTGTTCACACTGGGTTTAAACCTACCAAGGCTGTAGTCCATGGTAATAATTAGGGATGCAAATTATCGATTAATTCATTAATTATTAGTTGATTGATCTTATCGATCGACTTCCGATTAATTGATAAGCGGCGTTTTTCACCTGAATTTCAGTGTTTCATGTGTATTTCAGTGTATTATGATAATTATATTGTATTATATTATATTATATTATATATTCCTCAAGTAATTATGCATTAGGAAAAGAAAGCAGACATGTATAAAATAATAGAAGAAATTAAATAGAGAGCCAAACAGAATATTATTGAGCCTATAGATTATGAAGAAACTGCATCTAGGCTATTAATTAGGAAATCCTCAACAATCCACAACTGAAACATCCACAACATTTTTCGGCCTTAATTTTTATAGGGTTACAGCAAAATAGAATGAAACGTTCACAGGGTCCCTGGACACAACATGGAACATTACAGGGCCTCAAACCAGAACAATCAAATAAAGTAATGATCAAATCATTTTACCCTTTCCTGTCTGAAATGTGGCAAATGGCTATACAGCTCATATCACAACTGGACCTATATATTTTTGTTCTAGAAAATGAGCCTGTTAACGTGGTCAGGGGTGAGGCGTGTGCGCAGTCTATTTACAGTGAGGCCAGCTGCTGAAAATACACGCTCAGATGGGACTGATGTGCCTGGTGTACACAAATACCGTTTTGCTAGTTTTGCCAGCGTCGGAAACCTCCCTTCATTCACTTTCCACCAGCATGTGGGGTTCGACTCAAGAAGTGCAGGAGGGTCCTTTAAGTACATGTCGACTTCGCTCTCCACGCCACCTTTGCGGGCATTGGAATAGGTTTCACCCAGGAGTAAACTCATAGCAAATGTAGCCCCATGTCGCTGAGGCGCTGCTGTCTGGACAGTGTTCCGGTCATCTCCAGCGGTGGCGGCACCTGTTGCTGCAGCTGTAGCCAGTTCAAGCAGTTTGGAATGAGCTGACCTCCTGGTAGCTGGAGGTAGAAATCCCAGGTGTTTGTGGCGAGGGTCAAGCATAGTTGCGACCATAGGGGTGGATGAGTCGAGGTCATCAGACTTAATCTGTTGAAAATAGAAACAATAGGCCTACAATTATTAAAAACTGTGTTTCTAGCGTTGTCGTGAACACACGCTGTAACGCGACCGGAGAGTCCCCAAGTCTCCACAACATCATTGAGATGGTCAGCTAAATTGTCAGCGGTGTGTCTATCCGACATGTTCGTCGTACTCAGCACTGCAGATTGTAGCTGCCAGTTCTCGTCAGTGTAGTGGCTCCTCACGGTAATGTAACTTTCTGTTGTTAGAGCCGTCCAACAACCTGTTGTCAGGGCTACAGCAGTAGCAGTAGCTAGCTTTGTTTTTAGCTCACTCTTCTTTTTTTCGTAGCGAGCTTCGAGGCGGGAGGTTATTGATGGCCTCAAAGGGATATTGTAGCCTGGCTCTAGGAACGCAATGAGATCCTGAAATCCTGCACCGTCAACTGTGTTGATTGGCATCAAATATCTCTCGATCATGCTGCATATCCTCTCTGTAATGCCCTCCGGCCTTCTCTCATCACACGCTCGCCTTCCCAGTGTAGCTGTGGCTTTAGGTTGACCAGGTGCGCTGTTGCCATGCAGGAGAGCTGCATGCACGGTGTTCAAATGCAGACATCCCAACTTGCAAAAATTAATTTCAGGGAGACACTTCTCCCTAACCCACCCTCCCACCCCCCCACCCTCGGCCACTGCAAAAAAAAAAAAATACAATAATCTTATGCAACAAACATAACTTTACTTTAAGCTCCACAAACTTACAGAACTTCTTTTTACAGCACAGGCTTCGACATTAGCCCCCCTAACTTTCTACATCACAGTGCTGAAGTCAGTATTACAGACTGTACAGCGGGCAAGACGGTCATTGTTCTTTACTTTGACCAGACATGGAGATATTTTAGAGCAGTCAGAGGTAAAATGAGGTTTATATTTCTTCTTTTTGGAAGGCCCTGCATCCGCTTTCCCTCCCTCCGCCATGATGCTCCTACTGTCACTGAGCACATCCCGTCCAGGAGGGGAAACACTGCCCCCCCACACTAAACACTGATTGGCTGACTCACAGACTCTCTGGAGAGAACAGGCCAATCAGAACCCTCTCTGCTTCATGAATATGCACACGAGGGGAGCGCCGCTCTCTCCCTCTCCCCCTCTTTCTGTGTCTGTGTCGCCTGCGCGCGCGTTGGTGTTCCCTCTTGGGCCACTACTTCTGGATTCCGGGAGATTTTATCTGACTTCCGGGCATCAGGGAGACACTATTGATATACGGGAGACTCCCGCGACTTCCGGGAGACTTGGTATGTCTGCAAATGATAACTGAGTGAGCTGGTGGAACTGTTGTACTTCAATACCGCGTTATACAGAGAACATTTGACTTCTTTGCCTAAATTAACAGTGTTGAAATGCTCCCACACCGCACTTCTTTTCACCCGCTTCATTTTGTTTTCAACCCTGGTCTCTCGCGACACGTGTTCACCTCTCATTGTTACGCTCTGTTCAAGTTACTACAGTAGCGCCCTCTAGCGATTAATCGCGATTAATACATTTTGTTCGAGCAACCTCTTGACAATTAATCTAAAGTCGATTAATCATTTGCATCCCTAGTAATAATACAACAGACCAGGACACCAGTATAAAGCTCCAGTGAATACTGTGTAGTATTAGTCAGTACAAGCAGTCACAGGGTTGTGCCTTCAGGGTGAACTGCTACCAAAATAACTAACAAAACCTCTAAAACCACCCCAAGAAACTTTTTTCCCTAATTCAGGAGAAAATACAGTGTGTGCCAGTCTACCTCCCTCCACAGGTAAACAGGGGGACAGCATACATCAGAACAAACACACCCACCCCTACATAACAAAACAGCTGATAAACAAACATGACACAAGTATCAAACAGAAGAAGAAGCTAAACACCACCGTGTGAAGTCACCAGTACAAACATCACAGAGAGAAAACACAAAAGGCCAGCAGAGGGCGACACCAGCCCTTTAATGACCACGGTGACTGTAAGAGAACCAGAAGTAAACTAATAAAAACAAAGTAAGACAGTAAGAGTAAATCACTGTGAGTGGCTTCTGTCTGTTTTAATGAGGTCATGTCAGACTGTTTCCCTGTAAAAGCAGATCTTTAACATGCTCCTATGTTGTCCTTCATGCTTTAGAATGCTGGACAACTTAAAAATGACTGAATTATAAATCTAAATCTTTCTACACAGAGATGATTGACTGTATGGCTACACGGCAATTACAGCCTATAAAGTAGTGATATAATAATAATAATAATAATAAATTATTTATATATATGATGGCCATGGCAGCTCAAAGCGCTTTTCAGAGAGGTGGTAAATGTAGTTATAAAAGAGATCATTAGAGATCATGGGGCAGTCGTGGGCTGGAGGTTAGGGATCCGGAAGGTCGCCGGTTCGATCCCCAGAGCCAACAGCACATGACTGAGGTGTCCTTGAGCAAGACACCTAACCCCCGACTGCTCCCCAGGTGCCGTGGATTGGGCTGCCCACCGCTCTGGGCAAGTGTGCTCACTGCCCCCTAGTGTGTGTGCTCACTAGTGTGTATGTGGTGTTTCACTTCACGGATGGGTTAAATGAGGAGGTGAAATTTCCCTGTTGTGGGACTAATAAGGGTCACTTAATCTAATTAATTTAGTATTTAATTAGAATCACAAGAAAATGAAAATATTAAATTAGAAGATAAAAACCACGAGATGTTCAGTTTTAATTCAATGCTAACTAAAAGAAACATGTTTTTAAAAGTGAGCACTGAGCTTGACTGTCTAATAACAGGTGGAATTGAGTTCCACAGTTTAAAAGCATCATAGCTAAAAGAGTCTCTCCATGTTTTCTATATGTTACAGGGTGTTTGTAGAAGGTCAGTATCTGCTGAGGTTCCTCTGTTCAGCTGTGTGTTGGAGGCAGTGTAGCTGTGTCCTTCACTCACTACATAATCCTTTGTGTAAGAACCATTAGAAGAAAAACAGCAGCGCTCACTTCGTGGACAACACCGCATTGCTGAGCACTGACTTAATGACTCATGAGACACGCAGGCAGGAATGAGATAATTGGTTTCACTTTGTAAAGGAAGTTCAAAACCACATCCCACAGCCGAGGAGAAGACAAGCAGGGTTGCCATATTCCTTGCTGACTTCACACTGCTCCAAACTTTACTCACATTTGTGTGAGGTGTGATGACAGAATTCACTTCTGCACATTTTCCTGCACCATTTCTATTGATTTACTGAACTGAACACATTGGAAATGTGCACTGTAAAACCTAACTGCATTTCTTACTAATATAATTAAGTTAACATAACTTAAATAACACAGAAATTTATCATCACTCATGCTGATAAAGTCAAACTAACTCAAAGCGATTTGTTGCAATAAAAACTTGATTGTTTTGAGTTAGATCACCATCTTGGTATAATTTGAGTTAATATGAATTTATTAAAATATGTAATCTTTACTATTTTCTATTAACTACTGTTAACTAAGTTTACAATTTCTAAAGTTGTGGAAAGAAATCTACCTTTTTCCCCCATTTTACTTCATTTTCCACTTTATCTTATGTCAAATACAATCCAAATTCAGATCTGTGTTCTGTAAGGATACATTTTAGCGACAGACTACTGTTAATAGACTGTGCCAGTAAAATATTTCTAAGTCCATTTGGGCACGTATGCGTGCAAACTGTTCGGAATCAAATCGAAACTCGCCTCTCACGTAACGTCTTGAATACACGGCCAGCCCTACTAATTACATGGAACGTTGCTGAAACTCCAAAGCCTTCACCCTGAAAGCACTTGTGAACACCTGAGGATCATCTCCAGCAAAAGAGATCATCACTGGGACTTCGAAGGTGAGAGAAACAGCCTATTTGTTTGTCATATATTTTTGGATCTCGGAATTATTAAAGTATTAGACTAAACCAAGCAAATACGCCGGTTATTTTGTTACAAGCTTATGGCAAATAACAAGCTAACGTTTTATGTGACAGCCTAGCATGCTAGCCAGCTAGCTTACTGAAGGGAGTATTCAGTGTTAGCAACGGACATTTGAACACGGACAAGCGTTGAGGTCAGCCCTTCATATTCGCCCTGCTGCTGCATTTTGGATGTAAAATTGCTTTTTATGTTAACTATTGTTTTGACTACGTCTGTTGGCTGAATTAGACATTTGTTGGCTATCAGTCATTTTATCTAACTACACGAACTTGGAAAACTTGAAAGTAACGCCACAAAAATAATGCAGCAGCTGAGCCTAGCCAGCTAACCCGCTGAGTAGCTAGCACTACCTAGCATCACTCGTCCATTTTATGCTTAATCAGTACAGAACTTGATAAACTTTGCCGTGAGTGTACCAGACACGTTGTACTGAAGTAACATTGATTAATGCTAGTTGAGTTGTTAAGAAGCAAACCAATGGACAGCACATTTATTAAATGTTACTGATTATAAACGACTAACTTAACGAGTGCTTGTTTTGTGGGTGAGTAGGCTCAGCAAGTGGTAGATATCCAAGTTTTGCCACATTGTGTTGGTAAATCGTGATGTAAACTTTTTCCCGAATCAATCTGTCGAATTTAGATATGCACCTTGTCCTGTTGTGAACTTACTCTTGACAAAATTATTTGCATTGTTCTTTTGATGTTAGGTGTTGGCCGAGGTGGGATACATAATGTGGAAATGCAAGTTGTGTGTATTCTCTAGCTCCATCAAAGTACAGTTATTAAGACATTACAGACTCCAGCATGGACAGTATTCAACAGTTTCACCCTTGCCATGCTTGTATCACCACTGCATGTGCACATTTAGCACTTTCAATTCGCTCAAGATACACATGTCTAGAGTGCATCCTGTGAAAAGGAAAGAAGACAGAACTAGTGTCAGTGTAGTCGACAGTTTAGCTTTTCATTGTCCTCTGTGTGATTTTAAGCAGCCATTTGAGGAGAAGGATATGTTTCTTCATTTAAGAGGTCATTTAAGACAGAAGCAAACAGTGCCATGTCCTTTTAGGCACTGCACATTTAAAACAAATGTCTACTCCACGTTTAATTCTCACAAGTGTAGGGAACATCATAATGCTTCAGAATTTGATGTATCCATTGTTGTGCAAAGTGAGACAGATATTTCTCATGACCGGGAAATTGAACAAGATCCTTTAGATGTGTCGGATGAAGATGAAACCATACCAGAGACAGGTACCAGCACTGGTGAATTAGCAGAACAATTGCAGTATAATCTAGCAGCATTCTTTTTGAAGTTGCAGACAATTCTGCATGTATCAGAAAGAGCAACGCAGGAAATTATTGAGCACATTGATCAGTTATTTTCACTTTCAGAACCTATTGTCAAAGAAGCTGTTATCAAAATACTGAATAAGCATAACTGCTCTTTTACGGACACAGTTGTAAATGAAGTTGTCCAGGCAGTTTCAGAGAGTAAAATTTTGCACAAATCCATTACATGTGAAGCTCCTCTGTCAACAGCTAAGAGGAGAAAATCATATTATGAAGAAAAGTTTCCATATGTTAAGCCTGTCGAGTACCTCATTGAGTCTTCCCAGCATGCTTATATGTATGTGCCCATTCTCTCATCTCTGCAGGTTTTGCTAAATAAAGCTGACGTTTTTGAGGCCATCCAAGAAACCAACACACAGCAGCCTGGTGAGTATTCTTCATATCGTGATGGCTCTTACTATCATGAAAATCCACTTCTTTCAGGTGAGGGAATGAAGATATCTGTAATTCTCTATGTGGATGAATTTGAAATTGCTAACCCTCTTGGAACTTCAAAGAAAATACACAAAATATATGCTGTTTACTGGATTTTAGCTAACCTGCCAGCAAAATACCGCTCAGCATTACACTCAATGCAACTTGCTCTTTTGTGTAATTCTAATGATGTACGACAGTTTGGATATGCAAAAGTGTTTGCACCTCTCTTGAATGACCTTAAGACCTTGGAAGTGGAAGGTGTCTACATTGAGACAGTTGGAGACTGTCTCAGAGGAACAGTGTTCTCTGTTGTCGCTGATAACCTTGCTGCCAATGGGCTAGCTGGCTTGAAAGAGAGTTTTAGGTGTTCATGCTGCTGCCGGTTTTGCCTTGCTACCAGGAATGACATGCAGACATCAGATGCTGGAAGTTGTGAGATGAGGACAAAAGAGCAACATGATCACCTTATTCAAAGAATAAAGGACAGTCACAATCAAGAAGATTATGGTGTTAAAGATACTTGTGTTCTCTCTGACCATCTGTCTTTTTTTCATCCCATCATAGGATTTCCACCCGACATCCTACATGATCTGTTAGAAGGTGTTATTCCAGTGGAGCTTGCTCTCTGTTTAAAAGGTATGATAATGAAAAAATATTTCTCTATGGAGGATTTGAATAGGGCAATAATGACCTTTTCCTACCAGCATAATGACAAAGTTGACCGCCCCCACCCGATCCCGCAAAACTTTGGCACTCGAGGAACAATAGGTGGGAATGGGCATGAGAACCACACTTTGCTTAGACTGCTTCCACTTCTCATAGGCTCAAAAGTTCCAGAAGGGGATCAGTATCTTGAAAGAAGACTCATCAGCAGTCTTCAAGAACTGCAAGGTACATTTATATATTCTCTTACTTTTATTCATCTTGTTGGTGCAGATATGCAACTGTTCTCCATAAAAAAAGTGTGGCTATCATTGTTTGCTATGTTGAGAATGTGTTTTTTTTTGGGGGGGGGGGGTTTAATACCCCTGCATGGTTTATATTTTGTACAGGACTTGATGCCAGTATTTTTCCTTTCATGAACCCATCATATCTAAAGGTGTTTTCTTCTTTCAGGAGGAGGAGTTTGAAGAATTCCTCAAGGGGCCAGTGGCACTGGTGGCTGTGGTAGATGAAGACAATGTGCCTTCAGTAATCCCGTTTCAGCCACTCAGTGTATCGGTTATCCTTGAGGATCAGGTGGTAATGTCCCACAGATCTTGGGCAGATGCACTGGTAAATTTGTTTGGCTTACTGTTTGCTCTACATTTGAGCTATCCAGAGAAGTTGGCAGGCTTCTTTGAGTTCGTCCAGATTGTCATCTTAAATCTTGATGATGGAAGAAGGCAACTCAAACCGAAGTTGCAGGCATTGAGGAATGAGCTAGATTGATTTTCTCAGACTGAATATGTTCTGACAGGTCAATGGTGCTTGAATGTAATCATTGGGCTTTAATGCATAAGCCCAATAGTGAAAAATAATTAACCTGCCAAAGGTTTTACTACCAAAAACAATATACATGTTCCAGAGAACCAGGCCATTAGTGGGTTTTTTTCCCCCAGTATCATTGTTTGTGCTGAAATTAATTAATCAAAATTAATTGATCAAAGAGGCAGGTAATTATTGTATGCTAAGTTATTGTGTTCTATTGTTAGTGCATCTAGATTTAACTAGGTTCACAAGGTTAATAAATATGACTATTACTATAAGCAGATCAGTGAAGTGTACTCATTTGGCAAAGAACTGGTGGTGAAAAGTGTTGAAGTACAATTTGTTTGGGTAAAAAAATTCAGCAATAACCATTGATGGAAATGTGTACTGAGACTGTGTACATAACACACATTTTACTGAGAACTAGTGTTTTTATTTTTATGTTTCTTTGTAACTTGTTCAGGTCATGATTCTACCAACAATTGGTTGTGTTCAGTGTTGTTGAAATTGAGGCTGACATGTAAATATTTTGGTAATGACTCTTCCATTTATAGCTGTTCTCAAACACAGTCAAGGCTGTGCATGTAAGGCACATTTAGCTGATAATAGTGTTTTTTGTTGACAGAATGATACTTTAACCACAGGAAGAGACTGTGACAGTGATATTCTTTAAGGTGTGTGTACCTTATAGCAATGTTTTAATTCCACATTCCTCTTTCTTGATTTTATTTAAAACAGTAATGTTTATGCTTTTAAAGATTGCTTATTTAACTGTGTTGCTCTCTTTTCCAACTATTTTATTTATTTTAGGTTTTTTTTGTTTGGTGGTGTTTTGTTTTGAACAACTTTAGTTTTTGTGTCAGCTGTGGGAGGATATTCATTGCTGTTTAAGTTATCAGACAAAATAAATGTTTACATGTAAATGTTTTGGTAGTGATTCTTACATTTATAGCTGTTCTTAAAAAATGTTTTTGTTTTAAGTGTTTGATTTGAGTTAATGCAACTTAAATTATTTAAGGCAATCGGTTTCCTTAAATGAAATGAGTTGCTACTGTTTGATAGGAAGTTCGTACAACTGTAGCCTAGTTTTTTAACCTTAATAGTTGAAAATGAGTTAGTTCAACTTGATTTTATGGAGTTGTGTAAAAACAATGAATTTAAGTTAGTGTAGTGCAAGTCTGTTAAGTCAGACATACTTAATTTGAATGAGGTAGTACAACTGTTAAACGAGTCCAGAATACTTAAAAAAAGTGACATTAAAACTGTGAACAGAGTTAGTACAAGTCACTTAATTTACTCAATTCTATATTACAATGATTATGTCCGTTGTTCCCACTCATGTTAGAAATTATTTTAGGCTCAAATAGTTTGAGTTATTAAACTTAAATGGTTTAAGGCAATCAGTTTCATCAAACCATTTGAGTTTACTTAACTCATCAGGTTTTACAGTGTGTTAAATACTGGAGTGAAACTCGAATAATTCGAGGAGAAATGTTTAGAAATCTAAAATGATCAGAAAAATGCCCTGTTTAAGTGTGCTGTCTGTAGAGGACGTCATCAAATCATCTGATGGGGGCGGGGCTCAGGAGCCTATCCCAGCTGTCATGGGGCGAAAGGCAGGATTCACCCTGGACAGGTTGCCAGTCCATTGCAGGGCTCTGTGACGTGTTCACTGATTTCCACTCAGACCAGGGGTGAAGAAACGGCTGCATGTGGCTGTGTACATAGAAAAGGCATTAAACAGACTGAAACGTGTCGATGAGATGAACTGTTTTAAAACAACGTTTTAAGCTGTTGCGTGTCTCACGCACTGCCTTCTCGTGCAGAACTGTGTTGTTACTGTCTTGTGTTGTTATGGAATCAGATTATCTGGCAACCCTTCACTTCCATCTACAGACCGTCTAGCTCTCCGTGTACAGAGAAGACCCGCCGCTCGAGTTAAAGAGAAATACGTCGTGATAAACACAGAAAGACGCGCGTCTACACCGGTTAGACATGAAGAAGTTCTGGTGGCTGTTTCTGGTGTCTGCTGTTGATCTCGCATCATCAGGTCAGTCTGATCTCAGTTAAAATGATCTTGTGCTGAAATAAACAGTCAGTCAAGATGGTGAACTTCCTGAAATAACACCACGCGGCGTTTGATCTTGTTGAAGAATATGATAGAAGTTTCATGGTCCGTTAATTAACGGCGATTTAAAATATATACTTTCCACAACCCCCTGTACTTGGAGTAGCAGCAGTGAGGGGGTGGAGCTGATGTGACTGAATGAATGAACCAGCAGCTCAGCCAGTTTGAGCTACTGAGCGGGGCACTTGCAGGGTTGCCATGTTGGGTGAAATGGGGTAATGTGAGTGATACAGTGAGAGCAGATGAGGGCAGTAGATTTATATTAGCAGCACTGTGTAGAATTAAAACACTGATCTGCCAGTTTGAACTACTGAGGGGGGACTTTCAGGGTTGCCATGTTGGGTGAAATGGTGTAATGTGAGTGATACAGTGAGGGCAGATGAGGGCAGTAGATTTATATTAGCAGCACTGTGTAGAATTAAAACACTGATCTGCCAGTTTGAACTACTGAGCGGAGACTTTCAGGGTTGCCATGTTGGGTGAAATGGGGTAATGTGAGTGATACAGTGAGGGCAGATGAGGGCAGTAGATTTATATTAGCAGCATATAAGGATATATAAGCAGGCAGACAGGGGAAGTTAGAACGGGAGCTTTTCTCTTTTATTTCTTTAAATATTGAGTTTTGTGTGAGAAGTGAAATCTTGCTGTATGTGTATTTTATAACATTCTGCCCATCATGTCACTAATGTGTCTGCAGAGCACGTTAAAGTCATGTCCTCCCCTTTGGGATTATAAAGTTCTGTCTGCGTTCTGAGCTGTTTTGAGATACTGAACTTCAAAGATATTTCTCAAGTGAAGTCAGCCAAGTTAGTCTTTATTTATTTATGTAGTCAATACTACAATATGTACAGGACATACGGTGAACTGAAACTGCATTACTCAGACGCCCATGATGTAGCAATAACTTTAAATAGTTGGTAACCAGGAAAAGTGTGAATTTAAATAGAAACTAAAAATAAACACCGATTGTAAAAAAAATAGAATAAAAAATAATATAAATGTAAGAGGTCAAATGATGAACACTAAAGTGACATAAGGCAACTACAGATTAAGGTCTGTGGGTATAAATAGTGTAACTATAAGCAGTTCTGCAGTTAGACTGAGCTTTTATGGAGTGGTTAAAGTCCCTGAGAATTCCAAATTCATTCCAAACAGCCAAACTGATATGTGGAACACGTCGGTGTCACACCTGAAAATGACAGACGCTCTAAATGTTCAGTATCAACATCCTCAATATATGAATGTTCTTTTGGAAAAGGTCCACTGGAGAACCTCCTAATCCAAGAACTCAGTTTCTGCTTGGAATTATAAGGATCTGTCTGACAAAACATGAAAGAAGCAGTGATTTTTAAAGATCACATTTTTATTTTTACTCTTTATTACAATGCAAAAGTTTTCATTCATGTGAATCTGCATCTTAAATTCCTTTTTTGGACTTGTTTACAGACCCTAAATTCATTGTGAACTATTGACACTGAATTCCTAACAGAGCAGTTTCTGTAGAGACAGATCAACTGATGTATTAAGAGAGGATTTCTGTATTTGTAATCCAGAAAATATTTGTAATATGCTTCATGTATGTAATTGTAATTCATGCCCTGTTTACAAACGGCGTCTCATACCTGTTTACACACATAATTATTATTATTTTTATTTTGATCTTTTTACATTTCCATCCAAACGCTCTGCCGTAATTATACATACACAGATGCTGCATCAGTTCAGTGAGGCACTACAGTGGAGCTGCCTGATAGTCAGGAACACAGCTGGATTCAGTTTAGTACAGTTACATTACATAAAATGACACTGTTTAAAGAAAACAGCCTCAGAAAGTGGAACAGGACTATCATGTAGTCCTCTAAATATATAGAATTAGAAAATCCTCACAATTCCAGTTACTGCATGCATGAGCCTTAATAAAGGAGAGGATGTCGTTTGTGTTTGTGATCTTAATGTATAGATATGACTGTGGTTGGCGAAGCACAGAGAACTCATTGCTGATTGTTTTTCCTCTGGTGGATTTGGAGCAAGATTATTTCAGTTTATAACCTACAGGTAACCTGTTTTGTAAGGTAAAACATCTTATTTACAATGATTGGTAGTGCTGAGTATGGATTATCCACTTTAGATCAGCACTTCTCTGTTAAATAACTACCTTCTTACTGTGTTTGGAGCGTCTAATACGACATTCATACTAATTATGCAGGTTAGGTCTTATGAATGCTTGGTGTATATATTGATCCAATAGTATCATAAAATACACACACACACACACACACACACACACACACACACACACACACACACACACACACACACACACACACACAGACTCACAGGTTAAGGTTAAGATCTTTTGGGGCCCAGAGTGGGGTGCAGTTCTATGTGGTAAAGCTGTGTTTTTGGTAAAGTTGAGATTGTAGTTCAGTCTTTGGAGGATGAGGTCACAACAGCCTGCAGGGCAAGTCTGGAAAGATTGTTTTGTCTGATTTATCATGTTCTAAGTCGTGTTTAGAGCACCTTGACTTAAGTTTAGGAACTTTTTATCCCTCAGCCAGTTGGGATGTTTAATCAAAAGATTAAATATATAGATTAAATATATAGATTATATAAGAGCACATGTAGCAAACTGTACACTCACTGTGTGATATTGGGGGTCTTTGGGAGCATTGAGAAATCTGGTAATGGTGTAAAGGTGTGCAGCTGGCAGACGTACACAAGTCACTTACATACAACCCCAGTTCCAATGAAGTTGGGACACTGCTGAGCAACTGAAGTTGTACATCAAGCAAGAATGGGAAAGAATTCCACCTACAAAGCTTCAACAATCAGTGTCCACAGTTCCCAAACGCTTATTGAGTGTTAGAAGGAAAGGTGATGTAACACAGTGGGAAACACGCCCCTGTCCCAACTTCTCTGGAACGTGTTGCAGGCATCAAATTCAAAATGAGTGAATATTTGCAAAAAACAATAAAGTTTATCTGTTTGAACATTAAATATCTCGTCTTTGTAGTGGATTGGTGTTGTTTCCTTTAAAAGAATTTGAGATGGACATTTATGGAAACTCTACCAAGAAAAAATGTTGATTTTTAACCATTAATACTAAACACTAGATCAAACTTGAGACAGGGAGTTACACACACAATACATCTACTAATGTCCTGCAGTGTCATTACATCAAGCTATAGGTTTCCCCTAACATCAGTGCAGTCATCAGCCTGGATGGTCTAACAGTTTAACCTTAATGCACATATAAACCTGTCAGTCTCTTTACCTTAATGCACATATAAACCTGTCAGTCTCTTTACCTTAATGCTCATCTAAACCTGTCGGTCTCTTTACCTTAATGCTCATATAAACCTGTCAGTCTCTTTACCTTAATGCACATCTAAACCTGTCAGTCTCTTTACCTTAATGCTCATATAAACCTGTCAGTCTCTTTACCTTAATGCACATATAAACCTGTCTGTCTCTTTACCTTAATGCTCATATAAACCTGTCAGTCTCTTTACCTTAATGCTCATATAAACCTGTCAGTCTCTTTACCTTAATGCACATATAAACCTGTCGGTCTCTTTACCTTAATGCACATCTAAACCTGTCTGTCTCTTTACCTTAATGCTCATATAAACCTGTCGGTCTCTTTACCTTAATGCTCATATAAACCTGTCAGTCTCTTTACCTTAATGCTCATATAAACCTGTCAGTCTCTTTACCTTAATGCTCATATAAACCTGTCAGTCTCTTTACCTTAATGCACATCTAAACCTGTCAGTCTCTTTACCTTAATGCTCATATAAACCTGTCAGTCTCTTTACCTTAATGCACATCTAAACCTGTCAGTCTCTTTACCTTAATGCTCATATAAACCTGTCAGTCTCTTTACCTTAATGCACATATAAACCTGTCTGTCTCTTTACCTTAATGCTCATATAAACCTGTCAGTCTCTTTACCTTAATGCACATATAAACCTGTCAGTCTCTTTACCTTAATGCTCATATAAACCTGTCAGTCTCTTTACCTTAATGCTCATATAAACCTGTCTGTCTCTTTACCTTAATGCACATCTAAACCTGTCAGTCTCTTTACCTTAATGCTCATATAAACCTGTCTGTCTCTTTACCTTAATGCACATCTAAACCTGTCAGTCTCTTTACCTTAATGCTCATATAAACCTGTCAGTCTCTTTACCTTAATGCACATATAAACCTGTCAGTCTCTTTACCTTAATGCACATATAAACCTGTCTGTCTCTTTACCTTAATGCTCATATAAACCTGTCTGTCTGTTTACCTTAATGCTCATATAAACCTGTCAGTCTCTTTACCTTAATGCTCATATAAACCTGTCAGTCTCTTTACCTTAATGCACATATAAACCTGTCAGTCTCTTTACCTTAATGCACATATAAACCTGTCTGTCTCTTTACCTTAATGCTCATATAAACCTGTCTGTCTCTTTACCTTAATGCTCATATAAACCTGTCAGTCTCTTTACCTTAATGCTCATATAAACCTGTCAGTCTCTTTACCTTAATGCTCATATAAACCTGTCAGTCTCTTTACCTTAATGCACATCTAAACCTGTCAGTCTCTTTACCTTAATGCACATATAAACCTGTCAGTCTCTTTACCTTAATGCACATCTAAACCTGTCAGTCTCTTTACCTTAATGCACATATAAACCTGTCAGTCTCTTTACCTTAATGCACATCTAAACCTGTCAGTCTCTTTACCTTAATGCACATATAAACCTGTCGGTCTCTTTACCTTAATGCACATATAAACCTGTCGGTCTCTTTACCTTAATGCACATATAAACCTGTCGGTCTCTTTACCTTAATGCACATATAAACCTGTCTGTCTCTTTACCTTAATGCACATATAAACCTGTCGGTCTCTTTACCTTAATGCACATATAAACCTGTCGGTCTCTTTACCTTAATGCACATATAAACCTGTCGGTCTCTTTACCTTAATGCACATCTAAACCTGTCGGTCTCTTTACCTTAATGCACATCTAAACCTGTCGGTCTCTTTACCTTAATGCACATATAAACCTGTCGGTCTCTTTACCTTAATGCACATATAAACCTGTCGGTCTCTTTACCTTAATGCACATATAAACCTGTCGGTCTCTTTACCTTAATGCACATATAAACCTGTCGGTCTCTTTACCTTAATGCACATATAAACCTGTCGGTCTCTTTACCTTAATGCACATATAAACCTGTCGGTCTCTTTACCTTAATGCACATATAAACCTGTCGGTCTCTTTACCTTAATGCACATATAAACCTGTCGGTCTCTTTACCTTAATGCACATATAAACCTGTCGGTCTCTTTACCTTAATGCACATATAAACCTGTCGGTCTCTTTACCTTAATGCACATATAAACCTGTCGGTCTCTTTACCTTAATGCACATATAAACCTGTCGGTCTCTTTACCTTAATGCACATATAAACCTGTCGGTCTCTTTACCTTAATGCACATATAAACCTGTCGGTCTCTTTACCTTAATGCACATATAAACCTGTCGGTCTCTTTACCTTAATGCACATATAAACCTGTCGGTCTCTTTACCTTAATGCACATATAAACCTGTCGGTCTCTTTACCTTAATGCACATATAAACCTGTCGGTCTCTTTACCTTAATGCACATATAAACCTGTCGGTCTCTTTACCTTAATGCACATATAAACCTGTCGGTCTCTTTACCTTAATGCACATCTAAACCTGTCGGTCTCTTTACCTTAATGCACATCTAAACCTGTCGGTCTCTTTACCTTAATGCACATCTAAACCTGTCGGTCTCTTTACCTTAATGCACATCTAAACCTGTCGGTCTCTTTACCTTAATGCACATCTAAACCTGTCGGTCTCTTTACCTTAATGCACATATAAACCTGTCGGTCTCTTTACCTTAATGCACATATAAACCTGTCAGTCTCTTTACCTTAATGCACATATAAACCTGTCGGTCTCTTTACCTTAATGCACATATAAACCTGTCGGTCTCTTTACCTTAATGCACATATAAACCTGTCGGTCTCTTTACCTTAATGCACATATAAACCTGTCGGTCTCTTTACCTTAATGCACATATAAACCTGTCGGTCTCTTTACCTTAATGCACATATAAACCTGTCGGTCTCTTTACCTTAATGCACATATAAACCTGTCGGTCTCTTTACCTTAATGCACATATAAACCTGTCTGTCTCTTTACCTTAATGCACATATAAACCTGTCGGTCTCTTTACCTTAATGCTCATATAAACCTGTCGGTCTCTTTACCTTAATGCACATATAAACCTGTCGGTCTCTTTACCTTAATGCACATCTAAACCTGTCGGTCTCTTTACCTTAATGCACATCTAAACCTGTCGGTCTCTTTACCTTAATGCACATCTAAACCTGTCGGTCTCTTTACCTTAATGCACATCTAAACCTGTCGGTCTCTTTACCTTAATGCACATCTAAACCTGTCGGTCTCTTTACCTTAATGCACATCTAAACCTGTCGGTCTCTTTACCTTAATGCACATCTAAACCTGTCGGTCTCTTTACCTTAATGCACATCTAAACCTGTCGGTCTCTTTACCTTAATGCACATCTAAACCTGTCGGTCTCTTTACCTTAATGCACATCTAAACCTGTCGGTCTCTTTACCTTAATGCACATCTAAACCTGTCGGTCTCTTTACCTTAATGCACATCTAAACCTGTCGGTCTCTTTACCTTAATGCACATCTAAACCTGTCGGTCTCTTTACCTTAATGCTCATATAAACCTGTCGGTCTCTTTACCTTAATGCACATCTAAACCTGTCGGTCTCTTTACCTTAATGCACATATAAACCTGTCGGTCTCTTTACCTTAATGCTCATATAAACCTGTCGGTCTCTTTACCTTAATGCACATCTAAACCTGTCGGTCTCTTTACCTTAATGCACATCTAAACCTGTCGGTCTCTTTACCTTAATGCACATCTAAACCTGTCGGTCTCTTTACCTTAATGCACATATAAACCTGTCGGTCTCTTTACCTTAATGCACATCTAAACCTGTCGGTCTCTTTACCTTAATGCACATCTAAACCTGTCGGTCTCTTTACCTTAATGCACATATAAACCTGTCGGTCTCTTTACCTTAATGCACATATAAACCTGTCGGTCTCTTTACCTTAATGCACATATAAACCTGTCGGTCTCTTTACCTTAATGCACATATAACCTGTCGGTCTCTTTACCTTAATGCACATATAAACCTGTCGGTCTCTTTACCTTAATGCACATCTAAACCTGTCGGTCTCTTTACCTTAATGCACATCTAAACCTGTCGGTCTCTTTACCTTAATGCACATCTAAACCTGTCGGTCTCTTTACCTTAATGCACATATAAACCTGTCGGTCTCTTTACCTTAATGCACATCTAAACCTGTCGGTCTCTTTACCTTAATGCACATATAAACCTGTCGGTCTCTTTACCTTAATGCACATATAAACCTGTCGGTCTCTTTACCTTAATGCACATATAAACCTGTCGGTCTCTTTACCTTAATGCACATATAAACCTGTCGGTCTCTTTACCTTAATGCACATATAAACCTGTCGGTCTCTTTACCTTAATGCACATATAAACCTGTCGGTCTCTTTACCTTAATGCACAAATAAACCTGTCGGTCTCTTTACCTTAATGCACATATAAACCTGTCGGTCTCTTTACCTTAATGCACATATAAACCTGTCGGTCTCTTTACCTTAATGCACATATAAACCTGTCGGTCTCTTTACCTTAATGCTCATATAAACCTGTCTGTCTCTTTACCTTAATGCACATATAAACCTGTCGGTCTCTTTACCTTAATGCTCATATAAACCTGTCGGTCTCTTTACCTTAATGCACATATAAACCTGTCGGTCTCTTTACCTTAATGCACATATAAACCTGTCGGTCTCTTTACCTTAATGCACATATAAACCTGTCGGTCTCTTTACCTTAATGCACATATAAACCTGTCGGTCTCTTTACCTTAATGCACGTATAAACCTGTCGGTCTCTTTACCTTAATGCACATATAAACCTGTCGGTCTCTTTACCTTAATGCACATATAAACCTGTCGGTCTCTTTACCTTAATGCACATATAAACCTGTCGGTCTCTTTACCTTAATGCACATATAAACCTGTCGGTCTCTTTACCTTAATGCACATATAAACCTGTCGGTCTCTTTACCTTAATGCACATATAAACCTGTCGGTCTCTTTACCTTAATGCACATATAAACCTGTCGGTCTCTTTACCTTAATGCACATATAAACCTGTCGGTCTCTTTACCTTAATGCACATATAAACCTGTCTGTCTCTTTACCTTAATGCACATATAAACCTGTCGGTCTCTTTACCTTAATGCACATATAAACCTGTCGGTCTCTTTACCTTAATGCACATATAAACCTGTCGGTCTCTTTACCTTAATGCTCATATAAACCTGTCGGTCTCTTTACCTTAATGCACATATAAACCTGTCGGTCTCTTTACCTTAATGCACATATAAACCTGTCGGTCTCTTTACCTTAATGCACATATAAACCTGTCGGTCTCTTTACCTTAATGCACATCTAAACCTGTCGGTCTCTTTACCTTAATGCTCATATAAACCTGTCGGTCTCTTTACCTTAATGCACATATAAACCTGTCTGTCTCTTTACCTTAATGCTCATATAAACCTGTCTGTCTGTTTACCTTAATGCTCATATAAACCTGTCAGTCTGTTTACCTTAATGCTCATATAAACCTGTCAGTCTCTTTACCTTAATGCTCATATAAACCTGTCAGTCTCTTTACCTTAATGCTCATATAAACCTGTCAGTCTCTTTACCTTAATGCACATCTAAACCTGTCAGTCTCTTTACCTTAATGCACATCTAAACCTGTCAGTCTCTTTACCTTAATGCACATCTAAACCTGTCGGTCTCTTTACCTTAATGCACATATAAACCTGTCGGTCTCTTTACCTTAATGCACATATAAACCTGTCGGTCTCTTTACCTTAATGCACATATAAACCTGTCTGTCTCTTTACCTTAATGCACATATAAACCTGTCGGTCTCTTTACCTTAATGCACATCTAAACCTGTCGGTCTCTTTACCTTAATGCACATCTAAACCTGTCGGTCTCTTTACCTTAATGCACATCTAAACCTGTCGGTCTCTTTACCTTAATGCACATCTAAACCTGTCGGTCTCTTTACCTTAATGCACATCTAAACCTGTCGGTCTCTTTACCTTAATGCACATCTAAACCTGTCGGTCTCTTTACCTTAATGCACAATCTAAACCTGTCGGTCTCTTTACCTTAATGCACATCTAAACCTGTCGGTCTCTTTACCTTAATGCACATCTAAACCTGTCGGTCTCTTTACCTTAATGCACATCTAAACCTGTCGGTCTCTTTACCTTAATGCACATATAAACCTGTCGGTCTCTTTACCTTAATGCACATATAAACCTGTCGGTCTCTTTACCTTAATGCACATATAAACCTGTCGGTCTCTTTACCTTAATGCACATATAAACCTGTCGGTCTCTTTACCTTAATGCACATATAAACCTGTCGGTCTCTTTACCTTAATGCTCATATAAACCTGTCAGTCTCTTTACCTTAATGCACATATAAACCTGTCGGTCTCTTTACCTTAATGCTCATATAAACCTGTCAGTCTCTTTACCTTAATGCACATATAAACCTGTCGGTCTCTTTACCTTAATGCACATATAAACCTGTCGGTCTCTTTACCTTAATGCACATATAAACCTGTCGGTCTCTTTACCTTAATGCACATATAAACCTGTCGGTCTCTTTACCTTAATGCACATATAAACCTGTCGGTCTCTTTACCTTAATGCACATATAAACCTGTCGGTCTCTTTACCTTAATGCACATATAAACCTGTCGGTCTCTTTACCTTAATGCACATATAAACCTGTCGGTCTCTTTACCTTAATGCACATATAAACCTGTCGGTCTCTTTACCTTAATGCTCATATAAACCTGTCGGTCTCTTACCTTAATGCACATATAAACCTGTCAGTCTCTTTACCTTAATGCTCATATAAACCTGTCAGTCTCTTTACCTTAATGCACATATAAACCTGTCGGTCTCTTTACCTTAATGCACATATAAACCTGTCGGTCTCTTTACCTTAATGCACATCTAAACCTGTCAGTCTCTTTACCTTAATGCTCATATAAACCTGTCAGTCTCTTTACCTTAATGCACATATAAACCTGTCGGTCTATTGTTTTGTATTGGGGAAGTGTTGGAATATGAATGGGGAAGACTGCACAGATGGAAGGAAAAGCCTGTAGAGCCTATAGTCTGATTTAAGGACTTTAGTGTGCTGTGTGTGTGTGTATGTGTGTATGTGTGTGTGTGTGTGTTTACGGGTCACCCAGACACATCTTTTGACCTCATCTGGGGCTTTAAATGCAGAATATGTAAAGCACTGGCACACTGTAATAATAATAATAATAACAACAACAACAATAAATATTTTTGTAACATTCATTCTGTGTTAGTGTTTATCCCATTTCATGCGTCACACAAAATGTATGGAAAATTAATAGCAGCCCTACATGACCTACTGGTACAATATGACAACATTCACTTGTAGGACTAAAAAAGTACATAACAGAATAAAGTTGAATGAAAATGACTGAACATTTATTCCAATACTTGTTTTTATCTCTACAGCCTCTCACTCTCTGCAGTACCATTATACTGCAGTCACACCAGGACTACATTCCCCAGAGTTCATTTCAGAGGGTCTGCTGGATGGAGAACAGGTTGTTTACTATGATGGTAATATCAGGAAGAAGATCCCAAAGACTGAGTGGATGGAGAAGAATGAGCGTGAAGACTACTGGAAGACAGAGACAGAGACTAGTCAGCATCATCAGGAGGAGTTCAGACATGATTTGATTAATCTAATGAAGCGCTTCAACCAGACTGGAGGTGAGTCTACTGATGAAAGGAGTGTGGAGAGTGTTGGAGAATATTGCTGTCATGGATTTATTCTGTGTGTGTGTGTGTGTGTGTGTGTGTGTGTGTGTGTGCAGGGTTTCACACAGTGCAGCAGATGTACGGCTGTGAGCTGGACACTGATGGTGCTATTAGAGGACACTGGCTGTACGGTTATGATGGAGAAGACTTCATCAGCTTTGATCTGAACACTGAAACCTGGACTGCAGCTCATCCTAAAGCTGTTATTACCAAAAGGAGGTGGGACAGTCAAAAAGTTTATGCTGCTCAGGTGAAGGCCTACCTGCTGAATGAATGCACTGCATGGCTACAGAAGTATGTGGAGTACGGCAGATCCAGTCTGGAGAGGAAAGGTACAGTATCTGATCTGTTACTGTAACTGTTTCACCCTCAGCACTGAAACCCTGCTGATCATCTACTCACTGATTACTCACCAGAACATGGAGGAGAAACTACCAACCACTCAACACTGACACACCTGATATTGATTCAGCATTAATACAGCATTAATACAGCATTAATACAGCATTAATACAGCATTAATACAGCATTATTACAGCATTATTACAGCATTGATACAGCATTAATGAGAGACATGTTTGTGTTCAGCTTTGTTACTTTACTTTAATAAACTGGTGATGCAGTCAGTAATTTAGTGAATATTTCTCATCTTAAGGTCTCTCTCTCTCTCTCTCTCTCTCTCTCTCTCTCTCTCTCTCTCTCTCTCTCTCTCTCTCTCTCTCTCTCCAGTCCGTCCTGAGGCGTCTCTGTTCCAGAAGGACTCTTCTTCTCCAGTGGTGTGTCATGCTACAGGTTTCTTCCCCAAAGAAGTGAACATCTCCTGGCAGAAGAATGGAGAGGATCTGCATGAGGACGTGGAGCTCAGTGAGACGCTACCCAACCAGGATGGAACCTTCCAGAAGAGGAGCGTTCTGACCGTCTCACCTGAGGAGCTGAAAAAGAATGAATACACCTGTGTTGTCCAGCATAGTGGACTGGAGAAGGAGGTGGTGCTGCGGGCGTCGGGTCACACAGGTGAGAGAAATAAAACATTACTGTCTGTTTCAGCTTCAACACATCACTGATAAGATCAGCAGTTCAGTCTCACTCATCTTTTTCAATTGGAGGATCTGACGACGCCACTACTGGACATCATCAGTTCAGTGATGGAACTGCAGTCGGGCTTGTTCTTGTTCTCCTCCTTGTCTTGGTTGGTATTGTGTTCATGTGGAGGAGGATGAAGACCTGGTGAGTCAGACATGACTGAGTGGTTTTCACTGTGTTGTTATATATGTCTTATTGAGGATGTGTTCAGTGCTGCTGATCTTCTGTAGCTCCTTTATATCACTTTAGCATCTACAGCTCAGATGTGTAGCAGGTCATTTACAGTGGATGAGTATTTAGAGTTTCTACACACAACAAACTGTTCAGACTGTTAATCTTCCATTTACCTTTAGACTTCCAGCCTGTGACAGGAAACCCCAGTGACCGTGAGTGAGCCTTTGTCAAATGACATAACCTTTAGTATTTAATACTCTTTATTATGAATCTCTGAGTTTTAATGCTGAATATTTACATGTTTTATAGCCTCTAATGGAGAAGAATTATCCACCAACGTGTTAAGAGTTTTCTGAACAGACTCACTCTGGTTTCAGGAGGCTGATCCCTGAACATCTCCTCCTTTGTGAAGACGCAACAGCTCCTCTACTTCCTCAGGATCCTGAAGAGTTCCAGCCTGTAAACACCTGTCCTCAACTTCATCTACCTAAGCATCATAGAGAGCATCCTGACCAGTCCATCACTGTCTGGTATTGAAACTGCTCTGTCTCAGACAGATAAACACTGCAGCAGACAGTAAAGACTGACCAGTCCGTCACTGTCTGGTATTGAAACTGCTCCGTCTCAGACAGATAAACACTGCAGCTTCAGTGAAGACTGACCAATCCATCACTGTCTGGTATTGAAACTGCTCTGTCTCAGACAGATAAACACTGCAGCAGACAGTAAAGACTGACCAGTCCGTCACTGTCTGGTATTGAAACTGCTCCGTCTCAGACAGATAAACACTGCAGCTTCAGTGAAGACTGACCAATCCATCACTGTCTGGTATTGAAACTGCTCCGTCTCAGACAGATAAACACTGCAGCTTCAGTGAAGACTGACCAGTCCATCACTGTCTGGTATGGAAACTGCTCCGTCTCAGACAGATAAACACTGCAGCTTCAGTGAAGACTGACCAATCCATCACTGTCTGGTATTGAAACTGCTCCGTCTCAGACAGATAAACACTGCAGCAGACAGTGACCGCTCCATCAATGGGTCAAGCTTCCCTGCCATTAAGGACACCTACAGCGAGCAGTATTAAGGGAAAACCTGCAGTACCAGTGTCAGAGAGCTGAACGTCACTGAACAGAAAATCAGGATTTTCCCTCCTTACTGTGATGAACATCACAGTCCAAATGTCTGGAATCACTGTTCAAAAGTTTGGGATCAATGTGTTCAATAATATAAACCAGCATATGAACGTCTAAAATACTAATAATATAATATTATAATGTATTTATCGAGTCGTTCCAAACGTGTGTATTTGTGAGTTAAACTTTAGTGAGAGAGCTGCTCGTTTTCCCTCCATGATTGGTGAAGGAAGAGGAGATTAAATATATTACTGTGTAATATTATTTTAGCCAACGGGGTAAAAAAGGTTAGTATTGCTTTCAGGTTGACATTTAAAGGTTGACTCTGAATGAAAATGACACAAGCAGAAAAAATGAAACTGTAGTAAACTGTGGTCTAAACCTTGGTCTAAGTCTAGCAGATCTGCCTGAAGATGAGACCTTTAATCCGTGAGAGCTAAAACTGTAGTAAACTATGGTCTAAACTATGGTCTAAGTCTAGCAGAACACAGCTCATCAGTGGCTGTGAGAGGAATTTTATTCCAGTTACTCTGATTAACATGGTGGAAATGTTTGTGTCTAACAATGTTTTTATTTTCTGAATTAAGGGTTTTTAATCAAAGCTGTTCTGTAATATTATTAATGAAACAAAGAAATGTGAAGAGCAAATACTTGAATTTTAAGTTTGTCCATTTCAAGGTTAGTTATATTAGAAGAGTATTTGGGGATTAATATATATTCAGCTTTATTTCTTCCAGCTCGCTTTGACTGCTAATGCCTCAGACGGCCATAGTGCTGCTTCATCCTCTGTAACGGTTACAGAGCTGAGACCTGAATAGCTGCTGAGTTTACAGAGCTGTGTAATGGTTGTTTATCTGGTGCATTGTGGACTGTATTCTAACTGTATATGAAATATGAAAATTAGCTCAGTGTTATTCATCTTAATGACCTTCATCTCAATGTTAGTTTTTCTTACAATTTTCTTACATCAGAGGACAAGAAGATGAAAATAACCACTGCTTTCAGGATAACAGTAGAAAGTTTAGCCTATTTTATACATCATGACACAGATCTGTAGATTAGAATGTGTGTCTTCCAAAGATGTAACTCCTTTTTGTTTTTGTCCCAAGCCTTGTTTTTTTTTTTTTTTTCAGGAGTAATATGGGTGTAAATGGACTTTTCATTGTAGCTAAGCAGTTTTCACAAAGCTATGCTGGTTTCCTTGTAGACTGATGAGCAATGATAAAGATGACGGAATTTGTTTAAGGCTGTAACAGCAAAATGTGAAAAGGCCCATTAAAATGGGGAAGGAAGAGGAGATTAAATATAATACTGCGTTATATTATTTTAGCTAACAGGGTAATAAGTGTAGATTTCAGGTTGACATTTAAAAGTTGACTCTGAATGAAAATGACACAAGCAGAAAAAATGAAACTGTAGTAAACTATGGTCTAAACTCTGGTCTAAGTCTAGCAGAGCTGCCTGAAGATGAGACCTTTAATCTGTGAGATCTGTGGAAACGTTTGTCTAATTTTTTTGTGTTTTTATTTAATGTTTTTATTTTCTGAATTACAGGTATTTAATCAAAGCTGTTCTGTAATATTATTAATGGAACAAAGAAATGTGAAGAGCAAATACTTGAATTTTAAGTTTGTCCATTTCAAGGTTAGTTATATTAGAAGAGTATTTGGGGATTAATATATATTCAGCTTCGTTTCTTCCAGCTTGCTTTGACTGCTAATGCCTCAGACGGCCATAGTGCTGCTTCATCCTCTGTAACGGTTACAGAGCTGAGACCTGAATAGCTGCTGAGTTTACAGAGCTGTGTAATGGTTGTTTATCTGGTGCACTGTGGACTGTATTCTAACTGTATATGAAATATGAAAATTAGCTCAGTGTTATTCATCTTAATGACCTTCATCTCAATGTTGCAGTTTTTCTTACATCAGAGGACAAGAAGATGAAAATAACCACTGCTTTCAGGATAACAGTTGAAAGTTTAGCCTATTTTATACATCATGACACAGATCTGTACATTAGAATGTGTGTCTTCCAAAGATGTAACTCCTTTTTGTTTTTGTCCCAAGCCTTGGTTTTTTTTTCAGGAGTAATATGGGTGTAAATGGACTTTTCATTGTAGCTAAGCAGTTTTCACAAAGCTACGCTGGTTTCCTTGTAGACTGATGAGCAATGATAAAGATGACGGAATTTGTTTAAGGCTGTAACAGCAAAATGTGAAAAGGCCCATTAAAATGGTATTTTCAATAAGTGTGAAGGCCGTGTGTTTCAGTGTCATTGAACATGTCTATGATAATCAGTCTGACTGAATGCAGACCACCATAAATACAACTACAAAGCAGCTCGAGTCTCATGTCACTCACTGGAGGGTCTGACTGTGTTTATATCAGTTTGAGAGCAGGTTTTGTTAGCTGCACTGTTGAGAACGTGATACAGTGCTGGACTAGAAAAAGGGTTACATCTATAAAAGGCCTTTAGTTTTCTTTGAAGCTTAACATAATTAAGTTTTTTTTCTAACTATTTTCTGAGCAGCTACTTAAAACAAAAAACGCTGAGACTACATAATTTGACAGATACTAACTGGGTACCACTATTTGACAGTTCTTAGTACTAACTAAGTAATAACTGTAAAATGAAGTGTAACTTTGTACACAGTATTTGTTTAGCAGCTACTTGTTTCTTGTAATTGTGGTTTATAGTGCATAACTATGCACAGCATTCATAATCATACATAATGCACAGAGGAGGCGCTGATTCTGGTGCATAAAGTGCTCATTTATTGCTACACCAGCAAAAAGGTGCATACAGAGCATGCACCCTGCGGGGGAGGTCACCAATAGCCATACACTTCACCCTCATGGTGACCAACCCCCAACACAAACACCTACAAGATAACCCCAATACATAACACAAAGAACACACACACCTGCTTTAACTAACAGGCATTTTCTGGAGGATGTGCACCTCCCATGAACCCTCTGGCACGGTCCTAAGCATGGCCACACTTCACAGGCTTCTAGAGGCCAGCCCAGCTGGTAGTGTGTGGCTATAACAATGTTATGGACCTGATCTGGGTTTAAAACAGTTGGTAAAGGATTAGTGGTGTGTATAATGTAGTGTAAAGCTGGATGAATGGAACTAAACACACAGGATTACAGCAAAAATACAAATGTCAATCAAATAATCAATCTTAATATAAACTTGGCGTTCATTGAAGGAGACCCTCATTTACAGTGTAGCTGAGCCAGTATAGAAATCTACAGGACTGAAAAACTGGATAGTAAAAACATAAACTGCTAAAAAAGTAGAAATACACTGTAAAAAAAATAGCTTGCACAGAAAAAAAACCCCAAAACATTCCTTGAAAACAATTTCCCCCAAATTTTGTCTTGTTCACTCAACTTTTACATATACAGTAATAAATAGAATAATAATATCGTAATTTTTAGTTGAACCTCCATCCATCCATCCATCCATCCATCCATCATCTTCCGCTTCTCCAGGGTTCGGCTCGCAGGGGGAGCATCCAAAGCAATGAGGCCCAGACCTCCCTTTCCCCAGCCACTTCCACTAGCTCCCCTGGGGGGATTCCAAGGTGCTCCCAGGCCAGCTGGGCAATATAGTCACGCCAGCGTGTCCTGGGTCTTCCCCGGGGTCTCCTCCCAGGTGGACTTGCCTGTGACACCTCCCAAGGGAGGCGTCCAGGAGGCATCCTAACCAGATGCCCGAACCACCTCAGCTGACTCCTCTTGACGTGGAGAAGCAGCGGCTCTACTCTGAGTCCCTCCCGGATGACCGAACTTCTCACCCTATCTCTAAGGGAGAGTCCAGACACCCTGCGGAGGAAACTCATTTCGGCCGCTTGTATTCGCGATCTCGTTCTTTTGGTCATTACCCAAAGCTCAGGACCATAGGTGAGGGTGAAGGAGAAGGCCAGAACTTTTTCACCACCACCTTCATCATGACTGGTCTTTTTATCATTGATTGAAGCTAATTACAGTAAAATAACACGTTGTCTACACAACACACGACAGCTGTTACACAGCAAGCACATAGAAAATTTGAAGGAAACACTGAAAACAGAAAAACGCTGTACATACGATTGTATGTACACTGTAGAGTTCTAGTTTGTTTATTTTTGTCATTAATATTAATCATATTTTCAAGACAATTACTTAAATAGCAAAATCATAACCAGGTTCTGGTGCTATGATGATCCTATGGGTTCTGTAAAGCAAACCTAGTATAACATCTGCTCTGGTGTTTTAGCAGGAAAAATGTCTGGATACAAACAAAAACACAACCTTACTCATGGGTCTCAGGGCATTTGTCACAAAACATACCAGGCTTTCTGCCTATTGCCTTTCTTCAACTTCAGACACATCTAAAGAAAACCCACACCATGGTCACCATATGTTATAATAGGCTAGAAAACACATGTATGTTCACAAAATAATGTGCCTTTTTTATTTTCTCTCTTTACTTTGAATACAATCAGCGGTGGACAAAGTACAGCTCACCATCACTGTAAAGAAACTTCTACAATCAACCATTTCACACTAAACCACAGTGAATGACTGCAAGCTCAACAAAGCTTTCCCCATTTTATACAAAATAAAAGTCCCCTCTAATAGTGAGATCATCATCCATCAATACAGTGAGCAAATGAAGGAACCATCATGTAGAGAGATGATGAAGAGTGGAGTCACATCTCTCTCCTCACAGCTGATGAGCTTCACACTGATGACTGATCAGACTGTGATTAGATGGTGTAGTGAAGGTCTAATCTGTCTTCTAATGCTCTGATATTTTCAGTGCAGTCCTGATGAAGAGCTTCCAGCAGTCATCATTTTAACAGTATATAGGTTGGTCAGTAGGGGGAGCTGTAAACCCACTGATCCAACTTTAACTCCATCTACCAGCACAGCCATTGGCTCACAGGCTGCTGAATGCTGTTGTTTTATTGGCTCGTCACTGAAACACCTGCATGAATTGGGCCGTGTTTTAGATATCAAACACTAAAGCATCTCCAACACTGGATATGAGCACAGAACAGTCAAGAACACAAATCAATACAAAAAAAGTTTTATTTAAAATTCACACACTTGGGCATTTCACACGAATGTTTTCTCTTTAAAAAGCAAAGAAACATCCATCCATCCATCCATCCATCTTCTAAGCCGCTGTTCTGCACAGTGGAACGAACAGAGACAATTTCCTGAACAAAGAACAGCTCTCCCTCTCTCTCTCTCTCTCACATTGTTTCATGGTGCAAATCCTAAATTCATACAGTCATTAGTTATTAGTTATTACTAAATTTGATTTGATAGCATTTCGGCTATGAACCATTTTGACCTTACATGACGATTCTTTGATCTCCTTAAAGTTTAGTAGAAGCCGCCTAAAACACACCTCGACACTCTTTCACCCTGTGAAGAAGCTTATATTGTTGAAATCAGTGCTAATCAAATTCTTCTATAGATACATATTGATTGGCAGAAGAGTTAGAAAAATAAATGCTGGCTGAACACTGAACACACTGAGCTAAATGTGTTCGGTAACGTATTTCATTACAGTACATAACAAGTAACGTATTCAGAACAGAGTTATGGCCCCTGTTTACAGGACACATGAGAGAAGCTCTTATTTCTATGGTTTTAGAATGTTCTACAGGCTCATATAAGGTTGATGGGTAGGTGTCCACATACTTTTGGCCACATTGTGTATTTGACTTGGTACTGAACCAGTATCACAAGACCACAAGAACGGTTCCGCAACAACATGTGACTGCATTGGTAAATTATATGCAAATTAAGTTATAAAGGTGCACAAGGGCAGTATAAACGGAATTTTAGTGGTCCAGTGGAACTGATGTGACCGAGCTCTTTAAAAAGCTCCCATGTTCTACTTTAAATTTACAGCGTTTCACGTTTCAGGGTTTTTCACTCATACGTCAACAGTGGAGCACAGCCTCTGTTTGTGTGTTAAGATCTCTCAGCCACTGAAATGTAAAGGTTTAATCTGAAAGTGAAGGTGACGTAGAAAGAAGTCTGGTATCTGCTGTGCAGGCAAATAAATGTTCTAGCTTTACACAGTAAAGTATGAATTAGAACCAGAACATCTCCTCAACTGAAGGTCTCTGGATAAACGGGAAACTCGTGGGTTTGAATGATGTGTCTCTCCTACAGTCAAAAACAGCTCAATATAGAGTTTTGTTTCAACAGAAAATGTGCAGCACTTTTAAGAAGCAACTAATATGTTAGTTTGCTGAGTTGAGTATACTGGCATGCATTTATGTTGTTTATACTCAGATTCACCGCTTGTTGTGTACTAGAGATGATGAAAAATTGCCAGTTTTAAGGGGCTCATACATGGAATTCAGGACTGAACTATTTAAGATTAATATTAGGTGACCCTTTTTAGTCCCACAATGGGGAAATTTCATCTCCGCATTAATCCATCTGGGCAGTGAAACACCACATACACACTAGGGGGCAGTGAGCACACTTGCCCGGAGCGGTGGGCAGCCCTATCGGCAGCACCCGGGGAGCAGTTGGGCTTTAGGTGTCTTGCTCAAGGACACCTACACCTATTTCAGCTCTACTTGAGTGTTCTTTCTTTATAACGGAGGGTTAGCAGACTGCTAACAGTGAGTGTTTCATTAATATGCATAAACAGACTTCAGATTTTTACAAGAGTCAGAGCCGAACAAACACATACACAATGAAAACGATGCATCTCTATTCCATACAGAGCAACTGTTTTACACTGAACATTGTTACTGACTAAACAGCTGACAGAGCTTTTTATTTTATGACTGTATCTGGCTCTTAGTTTACATAAAATTAAAAGTTTATAAAAAAAAACCTGGAATATCTGTTACAAATATTAGCCACTGTGTCATGTGTCACTCTAAACAGGCCGTATTCCAGGTCTATTGTGATTCGGTTCAGTGATGGTTTTGAGATGCTACGAAATAAAAGTCTGAATAACATATTTGTAATCCACAGTAAATCCTCAGTTAGTAATTCCGTAGTGTTGGGACGTGTTTATTTCCTTCTCTTACCAGACTGCTACTTCTTCATCATCCACACAAAAACTCCAACGCAGATGAAAATCAGGAGAACAGTCACTACGGCAGCAATGATGGTACCAATCCAGACTCCACCTGAAACTAAATTGGTTAAAGATCATTATTATTATAACTGGCTCATCAGCGGCTTTCACAACTAAACATATGTCTTATTTCTCTCACCTCTGCGCTCAGACACCAGTAACACCACCTGCTCCTCCAGGCTGCTGTGCTGAATGATGCAGGTGTAGTTGTGTCTGTCCAGCTCCTCAGGTGAGACGGTCAGAATGCTCCTCTTCTGGAAGGTTCCATCCTGGTTGGGTAGCGTCTCACTGAGCTCCACGTCCTCATGCAGATCCTCTCCATTATTCTGCCAGGAGATCATCACTGCTTTGGGGAAGAAACCTGTAGCATGACACACCACTGGAGAAGAAGAGTCCTTCTGGAACAGAGACACCTCAGGAGGAACTGGAGAGAGAGAGAGAGAGAGAGAGAGAGAGCGAGAGAGAGGGAGAGGGACAGACAGAGAGAGAGAGAGAGAGAAAGAGAGAGAGAGCGAGAGAGAGAGAGAGGGAGACAGAGAGAGAGAAAGAGAGAGTGTAAAAATGATGATTGAAGTAGGACATCATGACAGGTTTGTGGTAGTTATGTTTCACTAGTGTTGCTTGCATTGCTGATGAAGACTAATGATCACACATCCCATCTTGTCTCATGACTGTCTGAATTGCAGCAGCTGCTTTAAAATATCAATACTGATCAGTCGTTGTATCTATTAGTCATATTTAGAAATTGATACAGCTAGGAGCACATATCCCACAGATCAGTGCAGTGTTCTTTAGCTTCCATGGGATTTGGGAGCAGAAGAACCCAGCAGAGTTTGAGGTATTCTCTGTTAACACCTGTTAATTCTCTGTGGACCCTAGAGGACTGTCAACATGTGTTGTGGTCTGATGAGTCATGGTACCAGGTGTTTTGGGCTGATGGGGTTTGTGTGTGGTGCAGACCCCAGGAAGCCATGGAACCCAGTTGTCAACAAGAGGCTGTGCAGGCTGGTGATGGCTCCATACTGGTGTGGGGCGTGTTCTCGTGGCATGGGTTGGGTCCACTGGTCTGCCTGAACACATCATTGACTAGTGATTGGTATGTTTTACTGCTTGGTCCATTCACACCAGAGATCCTGCCCCTACAAGCATCACAGTGCTAACGGTGGGTATCCAGACAGCACGGCTCAACATCCCTCCAGACATCTTTTGTCCAACTGCGGAATGGATGCCATGTCGAGGTCCTGCACTGGGCTAGAGGAGCTCCCAAACGATACTAGGTCCTGTCTGACAATACTGTGCAGCAGTGTTTAATTTGTCCTCTCTTCATGTTTGTGCATTCTACTATCACTATAGCTCTTCTAGTCTTAAAAACAGCAAACAATTTACATCTGAATACGCAAACTCACATTAACTGCCCCACAACTTTCTTTCTCATGTGCTTTTGAAATGTTTCTAAAAGGAGATAAATCTGAGTAATTTCTCAGGATACGTCTGAGGAATTTGAAAAGAGCTTATCAGTATGCTTAATATTTCTTACTTGTGAAAAGGCTGCTGTTGAATGGTTAACAATATTGGAAATTGTGAGTTTACAAGCTGAACCTCACATTGTGGTCCCAGAATGGTCATTATGTCGCAGGAGTGTTTGAGTGGACTCACCATATTAGCCATGAGCTTTTTTTATGATGGCATCTTTACCTCAAAAAAATTATAGAAAGTTTTAATTTCAGATTTTTTTATCAGTAACATATTATGTAAGTTAGTTAACGGGAATTAAGAGTGTGTGGTTTAAGTTAAGAGATTAAATTAAGCCATTATGGACATGTCCGGTTTTGTTCAGGGCCACAGTAAGACTAAGACCAGTACAGTAACAGATCAGATCACTACCTTTCCTCTCCAGAGTGGATCTGCCGAATTCCACATACTTCTGTAACCACTCAATACAATCATTCTCCAGAAAGTTCTTATGGCCTTTGGCTTTAGCTGTATTCTCCTCCTGTTTGGTAATAACAGCTTTAGCGTTGGCTGCAGTCCAGGTGGAGGTGCTCAGATCCAGAGTGAGCCAGTCTTCTCCATCGTAACCGTATCGGCTGTATCCTCTCTTAGTTCCATTGCCATGCAGCTCACAGCCAATCGTCCACTGCCATGTGTGAATCCCTGCAGAGACACATATGAGCACATCAGCACATGAATCTTCTTCCTTTCTTCATTTAAACATTAGTAGGAAAAAATGTTTTATTGTTTAAATGAATGTAATTTTTTGCATCTTTTCATATGATTGTAAACACAGATATCTACAGTTGAATGTCATAAGTTTACATACTGTACACTTAGGTTGAAGTCACATTTATCCCCTCCACTAATTCCATGTCAACAACTATTGTTTAGCAAGTTGTTTAGAATATCTACTTTGTACTTGACACAAGCAATTTTTCCAACAAATGTTTACAAACAGATTATTTCACTTATAATTCACTATAACAAAATTCCAGTAGGTCAGAAGTTCACATACTCCAATTTGACTGCCTTTAAATACACTGTATTTCTAAAAGTATTCACTCAAATCGTTGAATTCAGGTGGAGGGGAGAGATTCTGTGTTGGGGTTGTATTTCAGGAGTTGGGCTCGGCCCCTTAGTTCCAGTGAAAGGAACTCTTAATGTTTTAGCGCCAAGAGATTTTGAAAAATTTCACGCTCCCAACTTTGTGGGAACAGTTTGGGGACGGCCCCTTCCTGTTCCAACATGACTGTGCACCAGTGCACAAAGCAGGTCCATAAAGACACGGATGAGCCAGTTTGGTGTGAAGGAACTTGGCTGGTCTGCACAGAGTCCTGACTTCAACCAGACAGAACACCTTTGGGATGAATTAGAGTGGAGACTGTGAGCCAGACCTTCTCATCCAACATCAGTGTCTGACCTCACAAATCTGCTTCTGGAAGAACGGTCAACAGTTCCCATAAACACACTCCTAACCCTTGTGGTAAGCCTTCCCAGAAGAGTTGAAGCTGTTATAGCTGCGAAGGGTGGGCAGATGAGGAAATACTTTTGGAAATATAGTGTAGCTTAGAAAATTCCAGGAAATGATATCATGGCTTTGGAAGCTTCTGGGCTGATTGACATCATTTGAGTTCATTTTTGTTCTCTTGTCTGATGAAACAAAAATGGACATCTTAGGAAAAAAGGGGGGAGGCTTACAAGCTCAAGAACACCATCCCAAACATGCAGCATGTTGTTACAGCAATATGTTGTGTGGTGCTTTGATGCAGGAAGGAATAGTGCATTTCACAAAATAGATCGCATTATGAGGAAGAAAATTAGATGGAGATATTGAAGTATCATCTCAAGACATCAGTCAGGATGTTAAAGCTTAGGTGCAAATGGGTTTTCCAAATGGATAATGATCCTAGGCGTACTTCCAAAGTTGTGGCAAAATGGCTAAAGGAGAACAAAGTGAAAATAATGGAGTGGACATCACAAAGCCCTGACCTCAATCCCATAGAAAATTATGGGCAGAACTAAAAAAAAGTGTGTGTGAGCAACAAGGTTTACAAACTTGACTCAGTTACACCAGTTCTGTCAGGTAGAATGGGCCAAAATTCCAGCAACTTGTTGTGGCTACCCAAAATATGTGTCCCAAGTTAAACAATTTACAGGTAATATTACCAAATACTAACCATGTATATAAAATTCTGAATCACTGGGAATGTGATGAAAGAATGACATTCTTAAAATGTATTAGTAATCCTAACTGGCCTGAGAGAGGGAATATGTACTATAATTAAATGCCAGACTAGGGCTTGTTTTGTGAATCATATGGGGAGACACTGGAAACACATTTCTGTTGTCTCCTGATTTCCTTCTATTTTTGCATATCTGTCACACATAACTGGCTCAGTGTAAGGAAAGGAGAAGAAATTATTTGCCAACTTTTATTGATAATTGGGATCAATTCAATTACACACACCCAGGTCAGCCCAAGTGAATTGAAACATCACTTAAATAGAACTTTTCCAGGAATATGAAGGAACCTAAAAACTCAACAAGCAGCACACTATGCTGCAAGCAAAAGGTATTCTGAAAGATGAGAGCTTACTGAACTATATCAGTTTAGAAAAGATTATAGGGCCATTTCTGAGGCTTTGAGACTCCAACGAACCATAGTGAGAGTGATGGGCATCGCTAGACCACTTTTAGTGAATCTTTAGCCCTTCCCAAATAATATTTGGCACCCACAAATAAATAGACATTTTAAGTCATTGCTACATTTTAATATACATATTAAGTCAGACTCTTTCAGTGTTACGTTGGACTCCGCCAGGGTTGTGCCCTGTCTCCACTCTTGTTCGCGATATTCATAGACAGAGAGTCAGGGCATAGCCGGGGTCAGGAGGGCATTATGTGTGGAGGCCGGAGGGTGGTGTCTCTGCTATTTGCAGATGATGTTGTTCTTTTGGCAGAATCACATGGATACCTCCAGCGCTCGCTGGAGCGGTTTGCAGCTGAGTGAGAAGCGGTTGGTATGTCGATCAGCACCTCCATGTCTGAGTCCATGGTCTTAGCCTGGAAAAGGATGTCATGCCCACTCCAGGTACGGGGAAAGGACCTGCCCCAGGTGGAGGAGTTTAAGTATCTTGGGGTCTTGTTCACGAGTGATGGGAAGATGGATCGTGCGATCGGCTGCAGGCTGGGACAGGCGGCAGAAGTAATGCGGTCACTGCACTGGCCTGTATTGGTGAAGAAGGAGCTGAGCCACAAGGCAAAGCTCTGTGTTTACCGGTCGGTCTACATACTGGTGATGAGCTGTGGGTAATGACCAAAAGAATGAGATTGCGAATATGGAAATGAGCTTTCTTCGTTGGGTGGCGGGCTACACCCTATGCGATAGAGTGAGGAGCTCGGTCATCCGTGAGGAGCTCCGAGTACAGCCGCTACTCCTCCACATTGAGAGGAGCCAGCTGAGGTGGTTTGGGCATCTGATCTGCATGCCCCCTGGACGCCTCCCGGTGGGGGTGTCCCAGGCATGGCCTACCAGGACAAGACCCCGGGGTCATCCTAGGACCCGGAGAGATCCCAGGGTCCCTGGGAATGAGCTGGAGGAAGTTGCAGGGGACAGGGTCATCTGGGATTCTCTGCTCTCCCAACTGCTACCACGACCCTATCTGGACTAGCGGTTAAAAACAATGATGACAAAATAAATATACACCAATCAGGCATAACATTATGACCACCTCCTTGTTTCTACACTCATTGTCCACTTTACCCCCATGGACCCTCACAGAGCAGGTACTATTTGGATGGTGGGTCATTCTCAGCACTGCAGTAACACTGACGTGGTGGTGGTGTTTTGTGTATGTTGTTCTGGTCTAAGTGGATCAGACAGCAGTCCTGGTAACAAAGATTAGTTTTTTTTCTAATATTTTGAAAAAAAGATCAAAAGGATGAAGTAATTAAGAATATTTTTTTTACAAATCATTTTGCTCATGATCACCTGGGGTGCCAATATTTGTAGAGGGCCATTTTAGATGCACATAAGATGCAGCTGAGGTAAACAGCTTGTATTTAATGGCCCACTGAGTGGTCTTCTCACATTGGAATGATGGACAGAAACACCTGAGGATTTTTCAGATCTGAAGCAATAGAGGAAATTATATAAACACAAGGGTCTCTGACTTTTTCACAGTGCTGTACATGCAAACACATGCATATACGTATGCAGACACATACCTCCAGTCTGACTGAAGAGCTTCATTACTGCAGGTATAATGACATTAAAGTCCTCCTGATAAAACTGTGAAATCTTTGTTATCTTGTTCCAGTGCTCTTCATCCTTATTGTCCTTTAGCCACTCTCCCGTCAGGATCACTTTCCCGCTGTTACTGTCAAAATACCCGCCTTGAAGTCTGTCCACGTGTCCAACAACAGCGAACTCTGCACAGTTGATTCCTGGTGCGACTCCAGTGAAAAAGTAGTCCAGAGAGTGGGAGTCTGTGAAGACAATTTCAATAATTTCTCAGAAAACTGTAAATCAAAAATCGCTACACTGGAAAAAAAAATCTTCATTTTTTATCTTCAGAAAGTTAGATATCATGTTGCCTTAAACCTTTGAGTCACCTGAACAAATAATACATTGATAGAGCTGTCAACACACTACTAGAGGTTTGTTTAACTCAAATATTAAGCCAACACAGTAAGTAGTTAATACACTATATTTATGCAGTGTGCTCCTGAACTGACCATTGTGAGTTCCAAATGAAAAGACAATTGAAGCAATAAACACACATTATTTCATTATATTATGTCGCCTTTCTTCTTAATAATATATTTTGTATAAAGAAACCTTGGAAGTCTAAGTGCTAAGAAGTCACCCTTAAAAAATCAGCAGCTGGCAGATAAAATAAACTCTTCAATGCTAGAAACAAAAAAGTTTAAGCTTCATAATAAAAATGCTCTGTGGGTTTTACAGTTACTTAACAGAGGTCACATAAACAGCATGTCCAGTTTTCTCAGACTGTCAGTGCAGGTTTTACCAGGACACTTGGAAAATGACACAATGGCTTCTATTTAAGTCCTCATGGGTGGTACCTTTTAGCGAGCTCCCAGGAAGCTTTTTGAAAAGTGCAGTTCTCTGAGGAACCTGCAATAATTTACAAGGTTCCTTGAGAAACCGTTTTATCAAGCAAGGTGTGAAAAAACTCTGGCTCTTCAAAGGATCCATTTTCAGACTGCCAGGTTTTAGGATTTGAGGCCTACTCCTGACCAAACTCAGCAAACCTTCAGGTTAATCATGGATCCAACTGGAATACATGAGTATGTTAAGGAACTGTAGAAAGTGTAAGGTTCTTAAAATAGACCCTTTAATAAGATCTTCCAAAGATTCTTGAGGGCTCTCTCAAAAGAGAGTTCCTAAAGAAACCTAGAACTGAAGTGTGATGGAACCCAGCTAGGTCCTGCAAGAGTTTGGAGACTGCCAAGGGCTCCTCCAGCAACCACAATATATGGGAAGGTCATTTGAGTCACCTTAAGTGTAGTTTTTAGCTCTTTGAGTACCTTATTGGATATTTAATGCATTTGTCATTTTTACAGTTTACATCTAGTTATACATTTCATTTAAAAGCAAGACACACCACTGATGCTGGCAGTATCAGTAGGAGAAACAATGATAAAGGGTTTACAATCTTTCTAGCACTACATGTAAGGTGTGTAAGCTTTTGCTTGCCAGTTTGTCATGGTATGGGGGGTGTTAGTGAGTAACTTGGCATCTATTAAATAAAACTTTGAATAAATCTTTACCTTCAGTGAATAATCATTTAAAAGCTGCATTTTATGTTTACTCATGTCATATTCATTTTATTTTAAAATTAGTTGGATGATCTGAAACATTTAAATGTGACAAATTAGCAAAAACAGAAAAAAAATGGGGTGAGGGGAACACACTTTTTAACACCACTGTACTGACTGTGTTATAGCTTCTGTCTTTCCCACAGTCTGGTCATCTAGCCATGCGCTGATCACTAACAAACACTGAATAATGTTCAAAAAAGTACTTTTAATTATTACTTCGTAGTAAAGGTTTATTTATGTAGCCCTTTTAACAACAGGCACGGTCACAAAGCAGTTTTACAGAAATTTGTCCAAGCCCACATGAGTCAGACAACAGCAGTGGCCACCCATCCTCCTCTGGTCGACCTTGCACAGCAAGATGATAACACATAAAGAGCAATATGAACAGAGGAAAAGGTTTTATCATTATTATAAAATTCTGAATGAAGAGAAAAGGAAAGAAATCAGCCTGTCATTGGACTACATTGGATCTGGTTTTAGAGTAAACAGTGATTACCAATAACTGCTGTTAGAGACCTCAGAGTAACAATGAGAAAAAGATCAATGAAAATCAGTCCTTGTTACCAGTAAAAACCAGGAGCTAAGTGAAAAAACACAAACATCAATGACTGCTGTTAGAAGCCTGTAATGATGATCTATTAGTCTGAATAAGAGAAGCTCTCAAAGTATTATGAGGTGAAAAACTGTCAGTGATTACTTCGTTTGACTCGGTGCAGAAACGGCACCATTAAGATGGTCAGTTGCATGCAGGTGAGGCTTTCTACACAACATTGCACATCAGGAAGCTCCATGGTAGTCAAAGTGGTCCAGAAAGTGAGCAAGCAGGGTCCACGATCAAGGCAGATAAGGCGTCAACATCAGACCGCACAAGATGGGCAGCTGTTCAGCTCAGTGAAGAAAAGGAAACACACGGAGTGTTAGTTCTGTCAGAAGAGATTGATTACAATATACAGTGTTGACAGAGAGCAGCAAAGACTCTGGCAGGCCGAGCTATTACAGCCTCACTAAAAGGGAGAACCAGAAAGGAACAGGGACATGAAGCTCCCTGAGATGTCTGCGCCCCTCCGCAAGTTCACTCAAGTACTGAGGGACGAGGCCGTTTAGAACTTTGTATGTCAGTGGCAGAACTGTGTACTCAATGCAGAATTTAACTGGCAACCAGTTCAGGTTTGAGAAAACTGGACTGATATGGTCAAATTTTCTGGTTCTTGTGAGACTCTGGCTGCAGTGTTCTGGACTAGCTTAAGTCATAGTGTCCTCAAGTTACAACAATACTCTAGAACAATGTTCTGCCCCAATATAACTGTTTTATATACTGCTGCATGAAGGATGTACTATATTAATTGTTTTTTATACTGTGCCTGATAAGAATTGAGATTAGGGATATACGCAGTACTCAATGTATACTCAAGCAGAGATATACTCAAGCAGAACCCAACATTGACATTCCCACATTCCAGGATGACCACTGTAGGGTGTCTTTATGTTGCTGGGTCAACAAACATATGTCTTTATTTCTAACAGTGTTTATGTGATATATTTCATTTCAGGTGGAGTCAGTGAACACATCTACGCATCTGAATCAAGTAAATTCAAAGCAGCGTTTTCAGTGTTTGTCAGTAACTGGTTAAAACTGTAAGCCTGACCATAAAAGTCTGTGTTTTGAGCTGGTAAACACACCAGAAATGTAACAGACATCCCTAACGTTGGCTGGGTGGCTTGCTGCCAAATAGGCCTCCGTGTTTTTCTGCTTTGTAGCAGATGTAATTCCCCAAAAGCCCAGCCTGTACTAACACAGTCTGTTATCTATTGTCTGTCATATGTACAGCATTAAACCCAGAGTTCATAATAATAAATAGGACGAGTGTGATTTAGAAGCAGGGAAACTCCTGGAGTGCAGCGTTAGCCTTTGGACTGACCTGCTGAAACGAGATGAAGAGTGAAGATGAGGAGCAGCAATGACGTCATGGCGTATCCAATCCTTCACTATGGACTGGAACCATAAAGACAGAAATAAACTCTTTAATCCGGACAAAAAGATCGAGGAAAGGCTTCGGTTCAGGATACTCCTGCTTTCTACTCTGGAGCGTCAACAGGAGAAATCTGACCAATGAGAATGAGGGACTCTGGTGCTCTGGCCAATAGGAAGTAAGGAAGAGTTTGTCAGCTGAAGATCGAAAGTGAAACTGTAAGGTTTACTCGCATATTTCTCCGATTTATCTCCTGAGATGACAGCAGGCTTAAAGCAGCCCACCTGACAGCTAAATTGGTGTCTATCAATTATATACACTGCCAGTGTCCACATACAGTCGCTTGTTTTAGGCAAGACTATATGAGGGAGATATATGTATATATATATATATATATAGAGAGATAGAGAGAGAGAGAGAGAGAGAGAGAGAGAGACACACACACACGGACAGGGATACACATATACAGTACAATGTGAAAGTTTTAGGCATCAAACATCATTTGTCCAACTGCGGAATGGATGTCATGTCGAGGTCCTGCTTTGGGCTAGAGGAGCTCCCAAACGATACTAGCTCCTGTCTGACAATACTGTGCAGCAGTGTTTAATTTGTCCTCTCTTCATGTTTGTGCATTCTACTATCACTATAGCTCTTCTAGTCTTAAAAACAGCAAACAAGTTACATCTGAATACGCAAACTCACATTAGCTGCCCCACAACTTTCTTTCTCATGTGCTTTTGAAATGTTTCTAAAAGGAGATAAATCTGAGTAATTTCTCAGGATACGTCTGAGGAATTTGAAAAGAGCTTATCAGCATGCTTAATATTTCTTACTTACTTGTGAAAAGGCTGCTGTTGAATGGTTAACAATATTGGAAATTGTGAGTTTACAAGCTGAACCTCACATTGTGGTCCCACAATGGTCATTATGTCGCAGGAGCGTTTGAGTGGACTCACCAGATTAGCCATGAGGTTTTTTATGATGGCATCTTTACCTCAAAAAATTATAGAAAGTTTTAATTTCATATTTTCAGATTTTTTTTTATTAGTAACGTATTATGTAAGTTAATTAAGTAAAGTAATGTAACAGAAGAACTACTGTCTTAACATTTTCAGCAGATGACTGTTATAAGGGGAATTAAGAGTGTGTTCGTGGAGGATGTAGATGTGTGTGGTTTAAGTTAAGAGATTAAATTAAGCCATTATGGACAAGTCAGGTTTTGTTCAGGGCCACAGTAAGACTAAGACCAGTACAGTCACCTGGGCAACAAGTCCAGTCGTGACATTTCCTCACTACTAAATATTCCACAGTCAACTGTCAGTGGGATTATAACAAAGTGGAAGCGATTGGGAACGACAGCAACTCAGCCACGAAGTGGTTGGCCACATAAAATGACAGAGCGGGGTCAGTGGGTGCTGAGGCGCATAGTGCACAGAGGTCGCCAACATGGAGATATTGAAGTATTATCTTAAGACATCAGTCAGGATGTTAAAGCTTAGGTGCAAATGGGTTTTCCAAATGAATAATGATCCTAGGCTTACTTCCAAAGTTGTGGCAAAATGGCTAAAGGAGAACAAAGTGAAAATAATGGAGTGGACATCACAAAGCCCTGACCTCAATCCCATAGAAAATTATGGGCAGAACTAAAAAAAAGTGTGTGTGAGCAACAAGGTTTACAAACCTGACTCAGTTACACCAGTTCTGTCAGGAGGAATGGGCCAAAATTCCAGCAACTTGTTGTGGCTACCCAAAATATGTGTCCCAAGTTAAACAATTTACAGGTAATATTACCAAATACTAACCATGTATATAAAATTCTGAATCACTGGGAATGTGATGAAAGAATGACATTCTTAAAATGTATTAGTAATCCTAACTGGCCTGAGAGAGGGAATATGTACTACAATTAAATGCCAGACTAGGGCTTGTTTTGTGAATCATATGGGGAGACACTGGAAACACATTTCTGTTGTCTCCTGATTTTCTTCTATTTTTGCATATCTGTCAAACCTAACGGGCTCAGTGTAAGGAAAGGAGAAGAAACTATTTGCCAACTTTTATTGATAATTGGGATCAATTCAATTACACACACCCAGGTCAGCCCAAGTGAATTGAAACATCACTTAAATAGAACTTTTCCAGGAATATGAAGGAAACTAAAAACTCAACAAGCAGCACACTATGCTGCAAGCAAAATGTATTCTGAAAGATGAGAGCTTACTGAACTATATCAGTTTAGAAAAGATTATAGGGCCATTTCTGAGGCTTTGAGACTCCAACGAACCATAGTGAGAGTGATGGGCTTCGCTAGACCACTTTTAGTGAATCTTTAGCCCTTCCCAAATAGTATTTGGCACCCACAAATAAATAGACATTTTAAGTCATTACTACATTACTACATTTTAATATACATATTAAGTCAGACTCTTTCAGTGTTAGCGTTGGACTCCGCCAGGGTGGTGCCCTGTCTCCACTCTTGTTCGCGATATTCATAGACAGAGAGTCAGGGCATAGCCGGGGTCAGGAGGGCATTATGTGTAGAGGCCGGAGGGTGGCATCTCTGCTATTTGCAGATGATGTTGTTGTTTTGGCAGAATCACATGGATACCTCCAGCGCTCACTGGAGCGGTTTGCAGCTGAGTGAGAAGCGGTTGGTATGTCGATCAGCACCTCCAAGTCTGAGTCCATGGTCTTGGCCCGGAAAGGGATGGCACACCAATATACACCAATCAGGCATAACATTATGACCACCTCCTTGTTTCTACACTCATTGTCCACTTTATCAGCTCCACTTACTGTACAGCTTTGTACAAAGTAGTTCTACAGTTACAGACTGTAGTCCATCTGTTTCTCTGATACTCTGTTACCCTGTTCATCAGTGGTCAGGACCCCCATGGACCCTCACAGAACAGGTACTATTTGGATGGTGGGTCATTCTCAGCACTGCAGTAACACTGACGTGGTGGTGGTGTTTTATGTATGTTGTTCTGGTCTGAGTGGATCAGACAGCAGTCCTGGTAACAAAGATTAGTTTTTTTCTAATATTTTGAACAAAAGATCAAGAGGATCTTAAGTAATTAAGAATATTTTTTTTACAACTCATTTTGCTCATGATCAACAGGGGTGCCAATATTTGTAGAGGGCCATTTTAGATGCACATAAGACGCAGCTGAGGTAAACAGCTTGTATTTAATGGCCCACTGAGTGGTCTTCTCACATTGGAATGATGGACAGAAACACCTGTGGATTTTTCAGATCTGAAGCAAGAGAGGAAATTATATAAACACAAGGGTCTCTGACTTTTTCACAGTGCTGTACATGCAAACACATGCATATACGTATGCAGACACATACCTCCAGTCTGACTGAAGAGCTTCATTACTGCAGGTATAGTGCCATTGAAGTACTTCTGATAAAACTGTGAAATCTTTGTTATCTTGTTCCAGTGCTCTTCATCCTTATTGTCCTTTAACCACTCTCCCGTCAGGATCACTTTCCCGCTGTTACTGTCAAAATACCCACCTTGAAGTCCGTCCATGTGTCAAACAACAGCGAACTCTGCACAGTTTATTCCTGGTGTGACTCCAGTGAAAAAGTAGTCCAGAGAGTGGGAGTCTGTGAAGACAATTTCAATAATTTCTCAGAAAACTGTAAATCAAAATACACTGTAAAAAGAAATGGTGTTTTATCTTCAGAAAGTTAGATATCATGTTGCCTTAAACCTTTGAGTCACCTGAACAAATAATACATTGATAGAGCTGTCAACACACTACTAGAGCTTTGTTTAACTCAAATATTAAGGCAACACAGTAAGTAGTTAATACACTATATTTATGCAGTGTGCTCCTGAACTGACCATTGTGAGTTCCAAATGAAAAGACAATTGAAGCAATAAACACACATTATTTCATTATATTATGTCGCCTTTCTTCTTAATAATATATTTTGTATAAAGAAACCTTGGAAGTCTAAGTGCTAAGAAGTCACCCTTAAAAAATCAGCAGCTGGCAGATAAAATAAACTCTTCAATGCTAGAAACAAAAAAGTTTAAGCTTCATAATAAAAATGCTCTGTGGGTTTTACAGAGGTCACATAAACAGCATGTCCAGTTTTCTCAGACTGTAAGTGCAGGTGTTACCAGGACACTTGGAAAATGACACAATGGCTTCTATTTAAGTCCTCACTCATGGAACCTGTTAGCGAGCTTCCAGTAAGCTTTTTGAAAAGTGCAGTTATCTGAGGAACCTGCAATAATTTACAAGGTTCCTTGAGGAACTGTTTTATCAAGCAAGGTCTGAAAAAACTCTGGCTCTTCAAAGGAACCATTTTCAGACTGCCAGGTTTTAGGATTTGAGGCCTACTCCTGACCAAACTCAGCAAACCTTCAGGATTGTCACAAACTGCAAATGTGACAAGGATACTTATGGATCCAACTGGAATACAAGAGTATTTTAAGGAACTATTTTCAGTAACTCAAAACAGACACCGTTCGTATAAATCAAACATTTAAATGAGAAGTTCAGGTTTTTGTATTTTACATTTCCCATTTTTAGCAATAAATCTGCAAATATGATGGATAAAATATAAAAAGTTCCCAGTTTTTAAACGCTCAGCCATGGGTGACCACAGGTTTTACAAAGACCACAACCTAAGAAGAGGAGATGTGGATGATAACGTCTAAGGTAGTGACCAGATCAATAAACACAAACTCATGTGTTTATCAGACACGTGCCTGTAAAGATTAGACTATGACTAAAAATAACGACTAATACAAATATTCCTCATAATTCATTCAAACACATTACCATCAGGCCATTACAATCACTGTAATGTTCATATAATAGTATGTAAAAGAATGAGAATTATCATTATTATTATTGTTATTATTATTATTATTGTTATTATTAGGCTATTATTGTTATAGAGCTTTTTATAGGGCCACCTCAAAGTTATAACCACAGTGAAGAAACACATCCAACCACTGTAAGTTTCATCTTTTAAAACTTTAAATTTAATGCCAGGATTCGCACTCAGAGGTAGTATTTGTCTTAAGACCCACCAAATTTTTTGTAAAGGGAGATAAGACACAAGCTCATTTAGTTTTCAGTTCAGTTTTACTCAACATACTGTTTTTTCAACCAACAAGCTCAATGACATGCCATGATAAAGTAATGAAACTTGTATATGCCTTGACTATTACATACTATTAAGAGCGTAAAATGTAAAATATTATAAAATAAGGACAAAAAGACAGAAGCTTCTAGAGAAACACACCCATACGGTCACCAGGAGTGGACATTATGTGCCTTATTTAAATTTGTTCTGATGCATGTTGTTAGATTAGTAAGTTAGCTCAGTATTCTGATCACTGCTGCTTTCCGTGAAAAGTGACTTCTTTTTAGTTGCATGTAGCTCATAATCTTCTTCTTCTTAATCTTCTTGTAAACCTTCCCTTTCACTCTTGCTGCTATCCTTCTGTCACACATCAGCCCTGACATCTGTCTCCACCCACTCCATCCTGCCTGCACCCTCTTCTTCACCTCTTTTCTACACTGTCCATTGCTCTGGATGGTTGACCCAAGATATTTGAAGTCATCCACCTTTACGACCTCTACTCCTTGAATCTTCACCTTTCCACCTGCCTCCCTCTCATTCCCACACATGTATTCCGTCTTGTCTCTACTGACCTTCATTCCTCTCCTCTCTAGTGCAAACCTCCACCTCTCCAGATTCTCTTCCACCTACTCTCTACTCTCAGCACAGATTACAATGTCATCTGCAAACATCATGGTCCATGGAGCCTCCTGCCTGACCTCATCTGTCAACCTTTCCATCACCACTGCAAACAGGAAGGGGCTCAAAGCTGATCCCTGATGTAACCCGACCTTCACCTTGAAACCATTTGTCACTCCAACTGCACACCTCACCACTGTCTCACTATCCTCATACATGTCCTGCACCACCCTAACATACTTTTCAGCTACACCTGACTTCCTCATACAGTACCACAGTTCCTGTCTTGGCACCCTATCATATGCCTTCTCTAGATCCACAAAGACACAATGTAGCTCCTTCTGACCTTCTCTGTACTTCTCTACCAACACTCTCAACGCAAAAATTGCATCTGTGGTACGCTTTCTGGGCATGAAACCAAACTGCTGCTCACTGATCTGAACCTCTTGCCTTAGCCTTGCTTCAACAACTCTTTCCCATACCTTCATGGTGTGGCTCATCAACTTTATACCTCTGTAGTTACTGCAGCTCTACACATCACCCTTGTCCTTAAAGATGGGGACCAGTACACTGCTTCTCCACTCATCAGGCATCCTCTCACTCTCCAGGATTTTGTTAAACAACCTGGTTAAAAAGTCCACTGCCTTCTCTCCTAACCATCTCCATTCCTCCACAGGTATGTCATCTGGACCAACTGCCTTTCCATTCTTCATCCTTTTTAAAGCTGCCCTCACTTCCACCTTACTAATTCTCTGCACTTCCTGATCCACTATCTCTCCCCCCGTTGTCCTCCTCTCTCTCTCGTTTTCCTTATTCATTAGTTCTTCAAAGTACTCCTTCCATCTACTCAACACTCTCTGTTCACTCACTAGTACAATTCCCTCTCTATCCTTTATCAGCCTAACCTGCTGTACATCCTTTCCGGCTCTATCTCTCTGTTTAGCCAAACAATACAAGTCCTTTACTCCTTCTTTACTGTCCAGCCTCTCATACAGCTCATCATAGGCCTGAGCCTTTGCCACCATTCTTTTCGCTTTGCGGCTAGCCTCATGGTATTCCTGCTACTTCCTTCATCTCTCTGGTTATCCCACTTTTTCTTAACTGCCTTCTACTTCTGAATACTCTCCTGGACTTCCTCATTCCACCACCAACTTTCCTTGTCTTCTTTCCTCTGACCAGACGAAACACCCAACACATTTTTGCCAGTTTCTCTCACCACCTTAGCTGTAGTTTCCCAGTCTTCAGGTAGCTCCTCACTGCCCCTAAGGGCCTGTTGCAATTTTTCCCTGAACTGCCTGCAACCATCCTCCTCCTTCAGCTTCCACCATCTAATCTTTGCCTCTGTCTTCACTCTCTTCCTCTTCTTTGTTTCTAATCTCATTCTACAGACAACCACCCTATGCTGCCTTGCTACACTTTCCCCTGGTACCACTTTACAATCTCCAATCTCCTTTAGGTGGCATCACCTGTGTGCACCTCCCTCCACTCTTGTATGTCACCCTGTGTTCTTCCCTCTTCTGAAAATACGTGTTCACCACAGCCATTTCCATTCTCTTTGCAAAATCTACAACCATCTGACCTTCCACATTTCTGTCTTTCACACCATACACACCCAGCACCTCTTCATCCCCTCTGTTCCCTTCACCAACATGTCCATTGAAGTCTGCACCAATCACCAATCTCTCCTCTCTAGGGACACCATCTACCACTTCATCCATCTTACTCCAAAATTCCTCTTTCTCCTCTAACTGACAACCAACCTGTGGTGTATATGAACTGACCACATTCAAAATTACACCATCAACCTCCAACTTCAGGCTCATGATCCTGTCTGACAGTCTCTTTACATCCAGAACACTTTTCACAAGCTGTTCCTTTAGGATTATCCCTACTCCATTTCTCTTCCTCTCTACACCATGATAGAACAGTTTGAATCCACCTCCAATGTTCCTGGCCTTGCTTCCTTTCCATCTGGTCTCCTGGACACACAGAATATCTACCTTCCTTCTCTCCATCATGTCTGCAAGCTCTCTGCCTTTACCAGTCATTGTCCCTATGTTCAGAGTCCCTACTCTAACCTCCACACTCCTGCCTTTCCTTCTCTCTCGCTGCCTTCTAACCCGCCTACCTCCTCTCCTCTTTGATGGTCTTTGACCTACAGTAGTCCAATGTTGACCAGCAGGGTGCTGTTGACCAGCACCCTGCTGGTCAACAGCACCGGAGGCGGTCGTTGTTAACCCGGGCCTCGACCGATCTGGTATGGCAATCATATTTGTGATCCGCATGATAGTTTTGGCACAAGTTTTACACCGGATACCCTTCCTGACGCAACCCTCACCATTTATCCGGGCTTGGGACCGGCACCAGAAGTACACAAAGTACACCCCTAATGGCTGGTTTGCCACTGATATGCATATTGATATATGTAAAAGCTTTTTATAGACATGGCACTCTTATACTAGGGTTACATGTTCAGAATCCTTTACCTACAAGGCATTTTAAGTTAACGTTCAGCAAACGTTATACAGTATTTGTGTTATAGTGATTATGATCTCTGAACCATGCATGAAGGCACCATGCAAGTAATTCAACTCTAAAGTGTTGACACACACATGTTTGTGTGTGGGAGCTCATCTTGATCTGAGTATTTCCATCAGAAAAAACTGACCTGCTACTTTCACTCACTTGCTATATCAAAACCACAAAAGTGCAGTTTAACACTTCTTATGTTCCACTACCACAGGCGAACATAAGTCTTGTTTACTGTTAACAGCAGTTCGACACCTGCTACAACACATATGTAGATCAACCATCAGTCTCACAATGTTGGCATTATTTTGTTTTTTTTAAAACTTTTTGTATATGGCAAGCAATTGTGTCGAGATACTCTTAAATTTTTACTTTAAATTTGGATAGCAGAACATAAAGTTACTGTAAGATGACATCAACAAATTTTTACAAGTAAAAAAAATGGGAAAAGCTCTTTATTTTGACATGTGAAAGGAAATATTAGATGTAATCAGATTCCATTTCTCTTTACTTCCTCACAACTCATTACCTTACTTCTGAATGACTCTCTAAAACACAAACACATGAGTACAAACTGAAAAGTACCAGAAAAAACCCTGAACAGTCAATTTAACACTTTGTTTAGAAAGAAAAAGGCAAATCACTCTTCTCCAGTGGGAAGATCTTCATCTGTGGACTATCAGGGCGACTATCCTGAGTCGCCGGACAGTTGTCCAGAATCTCCTTGAGGCCGAACAAAAGTCTTTTTCCATGGCCTCACCAAACTCCTCCCATGCCCTGGATTTTGCTTCTGCCACCACTGCGGCTGCCAACTTTTTTGCCTGTCGGTACCTATCTGCTGAGTCAGGAGGCCTTCAGGACTTTCAGTCCCTAAAGGCCTCTTTCTTCCGCTTGACGGCCTCCCTCACCACTGGTGTCCACCAGGAGGTTCTTGGGTTACCGCCCCGACAGGCACCCACAAGCTTTTGGCCAGAGCTCCCCTACCTCCTCTGGGACATGAGAAAAACTCTCCTGGAAGTGGGAGTTGAAATAATTCCGAACAGGGGCCTCTGACAGTCATTCTCAGCACACCCTGGTCTCCCCATGTTGCCTCTTTGGGCTAAGCCCAGCTGGGTTACGTGGGCTGCCCAGCCACCAGGCGCTCATTGAGGAACGCTACCCCGTAGCTACCGCCTGCCTACAGGGTTAGGTCCCGGTGACCGTCTCCAGGGCAGGGTACATGATTGTTTGTGTCCATTGTGCATGGAGTTTTTGGATCGAGTTAGTCTGGGTCTTCACTCCAGCCCTGTTTGCCCTGAGGGCCCCTACCAGCAGCATATTGCTCCTGATGACTTAGCTCTGAAGATCCCTAGACCACACAAGCCCTTCTGCCATGACAAAGCCCCAATCCAGGAAGGGGCCTTATAATTATGTACAACTTATTATCTATTTAAAAGACATTATAATGAATAGTGACACTTATCATCAGTCATAAAAGAATTTGTGATAGCACATTATAACAGCCTTATGACACTGCAACACACTTCACTATAAAGTATACAACTGTTTGTGACAGAGACAGCAGTGAAGCTAGCAGAAGTAAGTTAAAAGCAAATAGCTGAGAAATCAATACTTGCAGCCACTGCAGATATGAATAATACATATCCATCTTCAGCTGGGGTTAATGCTCCACCAAGAATATTCTGTTAAATCGATGTGTTTCTGCAGCACAAGGAAGCTGGATATTAATTGTAATGCACAGGACAATAGGCCTTAAATAAAGATTGGGCAGTTAATTAGAAAGCAACTCAATTAGAAAGCCTGAGCTAATTAATACTTGATTATTTATATGTATACACAATGGTTAATATATTATTGTGCTCATTCAAAAACAATCAAAGCAACTGATTTTGAACAATTATTGAAAAGTTTTAGCTTTTTTGGTCTACTTTGATTTACAACTGACCCCTGTTTTACCTCCACTGTTGTTAAGCCCCTCCTACTCCATATAAATGGAGTTTAACAGGACTGTGAAGCTTCTTCCTTAGTACTGATATGATATGTGACAGGTCCCATTTCAGCGATGGCTCTGCTGCTCCGTGTGATCAGTAAGTGTTTCTCAGCTGATTCTGTCTTCTTAAACACAGATGAAACAGTAGAAATAAGCTGGTTGTTTATGAGAGATGCTGCACTGTTTTCAGTAGAAAGTTCACAGGTTTACCTCTAAATCTAATCCAGTTCAAGTGAAAATTACAGCATTTGTAAGCATTGGTAAGAACTTTGAACGGGTGATCTGCTGGAGCTCTGTACAGTAGTAGCTGAGTTTGCAGTATTCACACAGTTTAAATCCGGTGTGCCCAATTTTGGTCTTGGAGATCTACCACCCTTTAGAGTTTAGTTCTACCCCTAATCTAACTCGCCTGATCTAAGTAATGAAGGCCTTCAGAGTCGTCTGGTGTGAAGAGCCTGAACGCTCCAGGATGGTAGAGCTCCATGACCAGTACTGGGCACTGTTGGCGTAAATCACAAGAGTTTAAACCTGCCAGTGATGTGTTATCTGTATTTGACACGGTGTAAAATATACACGTATGTTTTATTGTGTTTCAGGTGTGCTGTCAGTGAGTTTGAGCTCTCAGGCTGGTTTAACTGTAGAAGCAGAATCTGGTGATGATGTCACTCTCTGGTGTAAACACAGTCTGACTAAATCAGATTATTTATTCTGGTGTAAACACACAAATAATTCAGTGCCAGTTTATATTGCATGCAAATATTACGCACAGTCATCCTCCTCCTCTAAATCCTGTTTCTTCATGACTGAGAGTAACAGGTCAGTGATGAGAGTGAACTCTACGTTCTCCTCTCTCACTATAACTGCAGTTACTCCCTCTGACTCAGGACTCTATTACTGCAGCAGCCTGGAGGAAAAATACATGATCTTCAGCACCACAACACATCTACTGGTGAGAGGTATTGTTCATTGTATTGTTACAGTAGCCATAATCAGTACATAAAACAGCTAAAAACGTTATATGAAGCAGTAATATAGCACATCGAATTTTACAGTATAATCAAATAATCAGCAATATAAGTGTTTTTCTTTCTTCAGAGAGGAATCAAACATCTTCCAAGACTGAAGACAAATCTAAAGGTTTGTCCTTTACCTTATATACTGTAAGACTATCATCGCTGTTGAAACAAAACCTGGCCACAATCTCAACAATAGTCACTTTTCAGGAGAAGGAAAAAACATTCTTAGCTTATGACGGAATCAAATGTAAAAAGATCTATTTTTGGAGCTATTTTGGAATTTCTATCGATCCATTCACAATGTAAAGGGCACCTGATGGAGATATGAGGTTTTGTTCCAACAGCCACAACATGCACCTGCTCCCATACATTATTTTATTATTTTTGGAAGAATCCATAGCTTATTGTATTGTTCATATTGTTTTGTTTTTTGTGGTTAAGTGTTTTGATGTTTTTATCAGTTTTGATGACTGATAAGCTAGGAATTAAAACAGCATCAGGTTTTTTATATTAATTCAATTCAAATCAGTCTGATTCATCTTTATCTTTATACCAATAAAGGGTTGTACAGTAGAATTCTTCAGTGCATTGATAAGAAATAGACAATAATGCAAAGACAATAGAGAAAAACACAAAGACAGGAGGAGCATAAGATACAGAATACAGAATATGTGCATGAACAGTAACTGTAGGTCAGGTAGAATTTAAAGTGCAAGCCATGGGTTAGCTATAAATATGTAGCAGTCTGAGCTACAGCGTACAGTGTAGGTGTTTTATATCGTGTATTTAGTTGGTATGTTGAGATAAACCAGGTCTGGCATGCAAATCATAGTCAGTGTTTGTAAACAGCCAAGTTCACACTGCTGGAACTTGGAACTTTACATCTTACAGCATAAAAGTTCAAGTATAGGGAGTTCCAGATGAGAGTGCAATGTACATACAGTCCCATGGTGTGTGTGGACATGCTGCATAAACTGGGAAGATCAGGGTTTAGATCAGTAACAGTCCATAATGTTGGCGTTCTTGCTCTGTTTGATGTTGTTGGTGTGACCAGTTTAAGAGCTTGCCGGTTAAACCTGTGAAACAGAAAGTGTCTGGTGTGTGGGCAGAGGAGACGCTGCGTTGTACATGTCCTTTATGAGTGGTTGGGCAACTGCAGTGCTGTGACAGACACTTTCATCGCCCTTACATCGCCTTACATTCATCAGCGGTGGAGCTGCCATATCACAGCGTGATGCATCTTGTGGAACTGCAGAAGTTGCAGAGGAGCTGTTATAGCAGGTTGACTCTCCTCAGCCTTCAGTGGAGGTGTGGAGGTGGAGGTGTTTTCGGGTCTTTCTGAAAATGTGTGATGTCTTGAGTGAGCAGGTGAGATCCTCGGTGTACACATTTACATTTACTCTATTTAGACTACACACTCTCAGACATAAAGGTGCTAAACTGTCACTGGGACAGGACCCCTCAAGGCTCCATCTCAGTACCTTTAGTCAGGGAACATATCTGAACCATAATGATCTGTTCTAAGCTGTACTGACTCCACACACGCCTCGCATCCAGGCTTTTTATTCTACTGCTCTGTTTCAAAACATTTGGTTATGAAAAGGAACAAATACCAACTTGTCACCTGGAAAAACTGATTTAAGGGACACAATCAGGCCTTAAAACCACTGCAGTACATATGAGGGAACATTTACACTGTTTGGACCTTCATGAACGAAAAATGTTCCTGCGCAGAACCTTCATTTCTGACATTGTTTGGTCCCTCATCATTGTTGACGATCTTGCCAATTATTGTTGGGTCATCAGCAAACTTGATGACAGTGTTGGAACTGTGTTTTGCCATGCAGCTGTAGGCGTACATTGTGTAGAGGAAGGTTGTACCGAAGACCACCTTTGTCGAGTCCAAGACCAAGTTGAGAAATCAAGTCCTCTTCAAGACCAGGTCTTAATTAGTCTTTACCTCCTTCCAGTACAATTTACTGAAAAAAAAAATAGGAAGGGCAGAGCTGAAGACATAGGTATTCTGACATAGGTGTTCGTTCCGTAGTGGTGGGCTTTACATCAATCAGACCACCAACCAACCACTTTGGAAATAATTTTCATCACAACTGATTTAGTAAACAGATATATAAATTTATTTCTGATATTTTAAAATAAACGTTTGATGTTTTATGTGTAGGTGGCTACAGTTCTGATGTGTTCTTCAGGCTGTTTCTGGTTTTTGGAGCTGTGATTGTGGTTCTGCTCAGTGCTCTTCTGTTCCTGCTGTGCATCATACTGAAGTACAGAGAACATCGCAAGGAAGGTAAATATAGTTCATCCCTGATTAGACACTGTAAGTAAACTAATGCTTGATTAAATGAACATTTCTTTAGAACAAATAAAGTTAACATTTTCTATGAATGCTATGAACACACTCATAACACGTTACAATGCATTCATAAGGCATCATGAATATAGCTATATTTATAAAAATGCATTGTAAATTGTTAAAATGCAATATAAGTAGTGTTCATAACTTATATAGCGCTATAAACACACAGATTCTGTGTACTTTATGGGTGTAGATTGTTATAAATAGACATTTGATATTATAACCTCATTATAAGAGCTTGTAAGGTGGATTTGTCAGCTCCAGGTAAAGTAAGGCATAATTTATATTGAAGACCACTCCAATATTAAGAGTGGGGCTTTAAGCTGAAGTATGTACTGTATCAATAATTCTGCACTGGCATTAAAATATTCCAGACTTAAACCTCGAAGGCCCTGCCCCGACAACACCCACTGGTGAGACATATAATACAGGAAATGCCGTACTGTAATTACACTGTCTGGCCACTTCATTAAAACCACCTCATTGTTTCTACACTCATTGTCTGTTTCATCAGCTCCACCACATAGAAGCGTCTCAATATGACAACAAGGTTGGAGTGTCTAATAGAGTGGACAGTGAGTGGACACAGTGGTTAAAAACTCCAGCAGCACTGCTGTGTCTGATCCACTTGTACCAGCACAACACACACTAACACACCACCACCACCACGTCAGTGTCACTGCAGTGCTGAGAAGGATCCACCACCCAAATAGGACGTGCTGTGGTCTTTTACATTGTATTATCCCTGCACATATTACTGATTCTTTCCCCACTGTAAATTCACAGTTCAATGTTATTACTGCCATCTTCCTTGACAGTAAACTGTGTTGAATCTCAAATCCTGAAATGAAATTTCCTTGACATTTAAAAGACGTTTAAGAGCCTCACTTTATTTAAAGCCTGCACTGACCTGACAAAGTTTGAAAGATGGGATATATAGTTATACTCCATAAAAGCATTCATGTTTACGGTGTTTCTATGAACAGATATTGAAATGGGTTACTAACCCTGAATTTAAGAAGTTATCTTCTCTTGCTTCATAAGGTGTCATTCATGCTATCATAACCACTTTGGAGCAATTATGCAACTTGTGCCAAGTATTAGGGTGCCTTATGAATGCTATGATCCACAGAAATCTCCCAAACATTTCTGAAGACATAGTTGAATCGCAGTTTATAACTTACAAACAACTGACTGAACCATATATTCCTGTTTCCACAGATTCAGACCCTAAACTGAAACAAGAGAAAGAGGTAAGCCTGAAACTGATTTCAAAACATTTCAATAAAACAAATTAAAAGTGATTTAAAAGCAAACAAACTAACTAAATGCTAAATGCAGCAGGCCTAGTAAATTAAATATCTATACTTCTATCTATATTCATATGTATTCTACATATTTTTTTTGTATTTTAATTTCTCTTATTTATTTTCTACTTATCGTGTATAAAATGTGTGTTTTCTGTGTTACTGCAGGAGCAGGATGGTGAAACGGTGAACTACGCTGCTCTACACTTCAATAAGAAAAGCACCAGATCACCCAGACGAGTAGAAACAGAAGAAACACATGTAGTATATTCCTCTGTAGGACAGTGATTTGAGCATGAGTTGATTAGGATGTGGAATCAGTCGGCTGATGTTCTGATTTATGCTCATTATCTATATTATATATATAGTATAATATAATACAGCTGAAATGGCTGATCGCCAGGGTTGGGGAGCAAAAGAATACATCATATCAATAAATATAATACACAAAAAAGTATAATTGGAATCTATAACACTGAAAAAAGAGTAATCTGATAACAGTTACACCATAAAAACAGGGTGAGGTCAACATTTTGTTCCACATCACCTGATTCATCAGCAGCAGACAGTAAACACTTTATTTTACAGTCTGACTGGCTATAAATCAAACTTTTTACAACCTTAACTGGACAGATTTTAGCTGACAGTCCGTAACGTCCAGAGAGAGTGAAGCGAACGGCAAAGTTGGTTTCGTTTTCACTTTTCGGTTTCTTTCTTCTGTGATTTCCAAACCACGGAAGTCAGATTTCTTGTCGATATTTGTCTTTTCAGCACTAAAAACTTTAGATTTCTTGGCACATTCCTTTGTGAGCTACTGATTAATCAAATTTCCTTTTCTCCAAGTTAAAGTGGTGTGCAATTCTCCACAAAGCTCACAGTGAATGACACAGGTATGCAGATGTGTATAGATACAGTTGTCATACTTGGCTCCTCCCACTCCGCTGGTAGTCCATGTGCTTTTTTGTTTTGTTTGCTCAATCCTGCCCCCTTGTTTCATGACTCCGCCCCTGATTGTGTCCACCTGTTTCCCACCTGTCCCTCGTTATCCTTATTTGTGTTTAAACCCTGTGTTTGCTGGTCTTTGTTTGATCGTGCTGTTTGATCGTGTTTGATGTATGCTTGTTTGGTGTAAATTATTTGGATTTTTGTGTTCATTTCGTCATGTCTGTCTCTCCTGCTCTCCGTATCGGCTGTTTGAACCTGGACTGTTTTGACTATGACCCTGGATTTGCCCAAAATAAATCTCGCTTGTCTCCACACGTGTCCGCCTCAACACCGTTCCCCATTGTTACAACAGTTTTTGACATTTTTTTCCAAAGTGACACAAATTGCTAACGGGAACAATACAATATGTATATCCATCCATCGCAGGGCAACAATATGTATATAATTGCACTGAAATGATGAGGAAAACAAAATGAATGTATTTTGTTCTGATTGGAAACCTGGTCTCGGTTTTTAGGTGTTAACACAAAAAGAGGAGTACATTAAATATCAGCCAAACGACAAAAGAAGGATGTTTATCCCACTCTGTGACTGTCCTGAGCTGAATATGTCTTTACAAAGTCTTTACTGGCTACCAAAATCGGGGTTTTGCAATTTTCTTTAAGCTCAACAAAAGAACAGGAAAATATCATGGCACATGAAACAGCTCTCAGATGTTTGTGTGGATTTAATACTGTAAAATACTGTAACATATTTGCTGAGAATCTAAATCTTGGTTTTGGACTGTAGATGGTGAAACCCTTTAAATATCATGCAATCATTTGTGCCTGTCCCAACTTTTTGGATGTGTGTTGCAGGCATCTAATCAATTAAGTTGATATGGTAAAATATTAAATATCCATCTCATCTCTCAAACAAATGTTAATTAAAATGCAAAACGTTACTGCTGCTATGCTATGATAGCGCCTACATAGCAGGGATATTAATGAAGAGCTGAAAAATAATAAGCTTAAAAATAGCTGCAGGGGATGCTAATGTGTAATATACTGCTCAGCATCATTTCATTTCTCTGCGGTGTTTTTCCTCAGTAATAGTTTGCTGTAGAAGTGCATTTATTGCAATCATCACATTGCATTCTTTGGTGTCATGTACTTTTTTCTCAAAACAAAAATCACCTGCAACCTAAGGCATCAAAAGCAACAAGAAGAAAAAAACAAGATGTGATGTGTTTTTGCTACATTACATATCCCAGTTTTAAAATATTTTATTTTTTATTGCCATCATTGAGTTTCTTTAGTAAATAGCATTAATACTGCAAGTAATAATCAACTGCAAACATGTGCTTACAGCTCCCCCTGGTGGAGAACCATTAGCACACTAAACCAGGATGAGGTGCTTGGCATTTAAAACCCATTTGACATTTGTGTATTTCATACCGTTATAATAAGAGGTGATGAGTTTAACTGAATGAATGTGTTTTCTTTGTGTTTTTTTTAAAACCTGCACAATTACAACTCATACTGTACCAACTGTTCATATATACAATGAAACACCTGCTTATCTATATAGTGAAATCCCTGCTTCTCCTCTCAGTTAGTGTTCATCTAACATCAGCAGGCGAGTCTGATCTCAGTCTGATATTAAATATGATCTGTACAGTGAAACACCTGCTTATCTATATAGTGAAATCCCTGCTTCTCCTCTCAGTTAGTGTTCATCTAACATCAGCAGGCGAGTCTGATCTCAGTCTGATATTAAATATGATCTGTACAGTGAAGCACCTGCTTATCTATATAGTGAAATCCCTGCTTCTCCTCTCAGTTAGTGTTCATCTAACATCAGCAGGCGAGTCTGATCTCAGTCTGATATTAAATATGATCTGTTTGAGCGGCTGTCCTTTAAACTTTCACTCCCATCAATTTGTGGCTGAATTTATACCCACATTTAAGTGTATTTGATAAGTGATGAAACTTACTGCACAAATTAAGAAAATAATTTCAGGTTTAGAGCTGTAATTTTATCATGTAGATCAAAGATCTATAATAAAGATCTTATATTTACACAGAAGGTGGACTGACAAGTTAGTAGTGTCTGATAGAGTGGACAATGAGTGGACACAGTGTTTAAAACCTCCAGCAGCACCGCTGTGTCTGATCCACTCGTACCAGCACAACGCACACTAACACACCACCACCATGTCAGCGTTACTGCAGTGCTGAGAATGACCCACCACCCTAACAGTACCTGCACTGTGGGGGTCCATGGGGGTCTTGACCACCGAAGAACAGGGTAACAGAGTATCAGAGAAACAGATGGACTACAGTCTGTAACTGTAGAACTACAGAGTGCAGCTATACAGTAAGTGGAGCTGGTAAAGTGGACAATGAGTGTAGAAACAAGGAGTGCATTTCATTTTTCAGTGAATAATAACAGAAGTAGCTTCTTTTTTAACAGATTGCAGTCTACTGCAGTGGTTATGTAATTATTTTACCCTCCAAGAGATTCGACTGGGTTAAGGCAGGCTACACTTGTCTGGAGTCCAATCAAAGAGGTTTATATGGGGGAATAATTAGTCCAGATAATTCTGTGTGTGTGTGTGTTTGTAACAGAAGTGAATCCAGCTTCTGTCTAGGAGTGCCTCAATAGAGGAATTAGAAATCCCTGCTAACTTCCTTTTTCACTACAGTGTAAGTAAAGCCTTGTAAACATGTGGGTGACACTACTTAAGTCCGCTTAAGTCTGCTGTGCTGAAAATGGATTACTGTACCGTGATAAAGAAAAGCCTGCTCATCCTCACAGTGTATATTGATCTAACGTCAGCAGGTGAGTCTCTCTCTGTACGTGCGTCTGTCTACAGACCCTCATATCCTGATTAAAGTCTTTAAAGAGTGATCCATGTGAACTGTACATCAAATGTTCTGTTCTTCTTCACGTCCGAACATCACTGCTTTGAATTGTGACGTTGATGATCCAGAAACCTGGTTTGGTTGTTTTTCTGCACAGAGAATCGTTTGTTGGAGTGAGATGTTTACAGTTGAGTAAAAAGTCTTAGGTGGGATGACTTTGTGAATTTCCCATCTTGACAATAATATCTATTCTTATGCTTTTGGATTGACCCTGTGCTCAAAAACACATGAGTGTAACGATGGAGAGGAGAAAACACGGTTTAAGTCAGGTCAACTTACAAATGACCTCACAGAGGTTCCAATTTTCTGTATCCATTAACGCCTGGTTCATTTAGCGTAACCCTACGTTACTAATCTATGTGCCAGACAAGGAAATCTAATAATAATGGAAACAGAATCCCATAAAAATGCACCGCCCGCTGTAAAGAAACAGTCAGTACAGTCACAGTTAGGAGATTCTGAGTATGGAAAACTCCTCAGGTTCGCTGGAAATGCCATTTCAAACAGAGACTCGTTCATCTATTTCAGTACTTAACTTTGTTTTTCAGGCTGCCACTCTCTGCAGTACTTCTATACCACAGTTACGCCAGGAATACACTTCCCAGCGTTCACTATTGTTGGTCTGGTGGACGGAGAGCAGATTCACTATTATGACAGTAACATCAGGAAGATGATCTCAAGGAATGAGTGGATAAAGAAGGCTGATGCTGATGACACAGAGTATTGGCACAGAGGGACACGGATCGCACAGGGTGATCAGAAGACTTTTGAAGAAAATCTGGCTATATCAATGCAGCGCTTCAACCACACTGAAGGTGAGTGTGAACCAGGATCACAGCACCAAATGAGAAAAAAAATCAAGGAAACAACCGATCAAAACAATCTGAGGCTTTTGAAGGGGCTCCATCCAGAGGGGGCCCTGGTTAGTCAGGTCATTACCTGCATTTACACGCACCTGGCCTGAACACACTAAAAGTGTTTACAGCACTGCAATAACACCAAAACAGAAAGTGTGTAAAACTTTAAATGAGTTTCTTTCAGCTAAGAAATATTTCCTAAAGTTGTGCACAACCAAACCTGTAAATACAGAAACCTGCACACAGATCCGTGGTGTTTCATGGTGTGTGTGTGTGTGTGTGTGTGTGTGTGTGTGTGTGTGTGTACACGTCTGTTTGTCTACAGGTGTCCACACTTTCCAGTGGATGTACGGCTGTGAGCAGCTTGATGCTGAAACTGTGAGAGGATACTTGCAGTTTGGTTATGATGGAGAAGATTTTCTTAGTCTGGATCTGAACAGTCTTACTTACACTGCAGCCAACGATAAAGCTGTTATCACCAAACACAAGTGGGAGCAGACACATGCAGCCAGGTTCCAAAAGGCCTATCTGGAGAATGAATGTACTGAGTGGTTACTGAAGTATGTGGAATACGGCAGATCCAGTCTGGAGAAGGAAGGTACAGTATCTGATCTACTGAGGTAACAGTAGTTATAGAGTATTTAATATAAAAATGACATAAAAGTGGCCCATATGTTGCCTCTGCATCATGAAATACATTTTCATTTTTTACACCCCCCCTCTCCCCCCAGTTCCTCCTGAGGTGTCTCTGTTTCAGAAGGACTCTTCTTCTCCAGTGGTGTGTCATGCTACAGGTTTCTTCCCCAAAGCAGTGAACATCTCCTGGCAGAAGAATGGAGAGGATCTGCATGAGGACGTGGAGCTCAGAGAGACGCTACCCAACCAGGATGGAACCTTCCAGAAGAGGAGCGTTCTGACCGTCTCACCTGAGGAGCTGGACAGAAATGAGTACACCTGCACCGTTCAGCACAGCAGCCTGGAGAAGAAGATGCACCTACCGAGGACTGATCGGAGAGTTCTGTCAGGTAGGAGAAAATTTCCACCAAGTAAAAATCTTTATTTGACTTCCACTTCTACCTCTTTACTGAAGTGTCAAATGACAGATGTTTTGATGTAACGCTCAGTGACGTTTGATGATGATGGTGAGGATGATGGTGTTTCAGGTGGAGGGTCATTTGGCATCATCATTGGTGTGGTTGTGGCTTTTCTCCTCCTTGTCTTCTTTGGAGGAGTTTTCATTGCCATTGTCTGGTAAGTGAAGAGAGATGAACACAGTTAGCCAGAACACAGATTTCTTACCCAGGGTGCCCAAGAAATCAATATTTTTTCAGTAAAATTATTATTATGCATTATTTCCAAATGTCTCTCTGTGATATTTATGTATATTAAATTCCATTTTTAGTAGCTGATTACACATGAGGCTCCATGTCAGCCAGCCCCATATCTGAATGGGGATCAGCTGCGAGATACACTACAGATGAAATACCACTGGTATGATCAAGTCATCCTGGTTTTTTGGAACTGTGCACAAAAGTTGTGGGTGGATGGCCGCTCCTTATGCCTGAGTTCAGATTTCAGCCACACACCTTGCTAAGAGATGGACACAGTTAAGGACATAACTATGAAATCTCCATAGACGAACACTGTTATTAGAACGGGTCGTACTGAACAGCTCAGTGACTTTAAATGTGGCTGGATTTCACTTTAAACATGTCGGTTTGTGTAATTTGCTCTGGTGACTCCGCTCTGCTCAACTGTCAGTGCTATTATTGTGAAAAGGAAGCGTCCAAGACTAACAGCTCAGCCAGAAGCAGCCGCACAGCTGTCAGCTGGAGTGGAGTAAAGCACATGACCTGCTGGACTGATGTATGATAATGATATTTGCTCCTCCTACTGGCTAACACATGGAACATTTTTGCTGAAAAATACTTTAAAGAATGTATTTTATTAACATGAGCAATCACTGTTTAAAACAGGTAAAAACTGGCCAAACGTCGTTTTATCCCTCTGCACCATTGTTGTCACTTAAGAATTCTCGGAAAAGCTTGGAAAACGGCCAGTTTACTTCTGATTGACATTTCAGCTAATAAATAAATATATATATATATATATATATATATATATATATGGGTGCGTATATATATATATATATATATATATATATATATATATATATATATATATATATATATAATGTTTTATATATGTATTTATGTTTATTATTTCTTTAATCTTTTGTAAAAAAAATGTAAATTTTTTGTAAAACTTTTTTTGTAAATCTTTTGTAAAGCAACCGTGATTAAGAACCTGTAAAAATGGATTATTGTTATTAAACATGTAGTCTATACCTATAATTTGTAAACCTGTACAGTGATACACACTCATAAATGACTGATTTCTTCTAATCCAGAATGTGCTGAAATAGATGAACTAAAGGAACTGAGACAGAAAGGAGTGCAGGAGTGTCTTTATTAGGACTGTCAGCGTGTTTATTCATCTCCTGACTCGGAATGACTGTGTGTGCCTAGCACATGTTCTCTCTTAGCTACGTTTCATTTTGTTTTAAAAACAGAAACAAGAAGTCTCATAAAACTTCTCCAGAATGTCCCATGAAACCTGCTGACTGTCCACAATGTCACATGAAACTTGTTGACAATGTGTGGTTTTTTTAGCATTATTCAACAGTTTATAGTGTGAAAACAAAGTAATATAAACTAAAATCCGGTGCTTCGTTTCATCCACCAAAGAAAGAGTCACAGATCCTACGAACGCTACTCAATTCAGCCAGGCGTTTTCTCCCTCATTATACATCACATCTCCTATTGCTTACATACATATGAATAATCACTTACTAACAATGTGCTGGGCTCATGATTGACTCCAGAAGTGCACCCTTTTTGTAGACGGTCAGTATCTGAGTTCAGATGGGAATCAGCTGATCCGCCTGATTAGGCACATTCATTCAGCAGTGTGTCTCTGGAACTTTGGCTTTTCGGGTGGTGACTGATTCAGTATTTTAAGTAATTGAGTAAACTGATAGAAAGTTTGTTTCCACATTAGAATCTGTTGTGAGTGTATCAGCCGTGTAACAGTGTGTGTGAGCGTTTGCAGTTTGAGCTACAGAAACCCTCAGCTCTGTTAAACTGTGTGAGGAGAAACTACACAGGTCAGACTCTGTTCTGTATTTAAATGGGAAATCTGCTGTTAAATCAGCAGGCCTGCACTTCTCCTTTCCCACTTCCAGTTCTGCAATCAACATGAACATGGTTTTGTTTTGGGTTTTTTTTGGTTTGGAGGGAGGAATGTCCCCTTACAAAACAAAACTTTGTGATAATATATTAAGAGTGATGTACAGGGGCGCATGCGCCGTCTCTGTGACTCTTTTTTTTGCTAGATAATGTAAATTACATGATTATTTCATTTCTCTTGCTTCATTTGTTCCAACACAAAGACAGACAGTTCTGTTTTTTAGCTTTTCTTTTCAGATGTAACAAGGGTTTTTACATTTACTGTAAAAAAAAAAAAACAGTTCAACCTTTAAAAAGAACCCAAATGCTTCCAATGAAACATTGCACAGTTATTTTAGTTTAGATTAAAACATCAGTTCAAATCCCAAACACTTCAGATCCATTTCTGCTGTTCACTAACCACTAATAACAATAGAAATCAAATGAACAGAGCAAACCTTCATAGATTAACACTGAATAGTGGCTCTGCCTACATGTCAGCGGTGCGTCGAGTGTGTGAGGTGAGTGTGCTCTGGTTGATAAAGCAGTCCTTCAGTAAGAACTCTCCTCTGGACGTTCTGATGGAGATTATTATCGTGAGATGTCTCTGCAGTGTTTTATATCTGTAGAGAATTGAGGTTATTTTTGTTGAGAGGGGTGTGAAGAGTTTTGCAAAAGTAGAACAGATGTAGTCTTGGAACTTTCAAAATGCATCCATATCTCATCATGTGAACACTAATCTTATCACATTTATCTCATAAAACCAAACAAACTGCTACTCAGACATCAGAAAGCAGTGATGTCCACTCTCATACTCTGGGGCAGTCGTGGGCTGGAGGTTAGGGATCCAGCCTCGTGACCGGAAGGTCGCCACTTCGATCCCCAGAGCCGACAGTCCATGACTGAGGTGTCCTTGAGCAAGACACCTAACCCCCAACTGCTCCCCGGGTGCTGTGGATAGGGCTGCCCACCGCTCCGGGCAAGTGTGCGCACTGCGCCCTAGTGTGTGTGCTCACTAGTGTGTATGTGGTGTTTCACTTGACGGACGGGTTAAATGTGGAGGTGAAATTTCCCCGTTGTGGGACTAATAAGGGTCTCTTAAAAAGCACAGATCAAACTGGGTTCATCAAAGAGAGACAGTCCTCAGAGAACACAGGTAGATGGTTTAGCCTAATTTACTATAATGTATATTTATAACTATATAATGTATAATAACATCTCTGGATGCTGAAAAGGCATTTTACAGACTAGAGTGGTTCTTTGTCTTCACCTCTACGCTGACGATGTTGTACTATACATCATTAATCCTTAACCCTCCTATCAGATATATATATATATATATATATATATATATATATATATATATATATATATATATATACCACAATCTGATATATGAATATAGCAGAGCGTCTGGTTATTTACACTTGGTCCAAATCCGAGTTTCTGCCTTTAAGTAAATTCAACTGGGATGACAAAGTCCAGGACATTCCATGTAACACAGTCTGTTAGGTAGCCTGGTATTCATATTTCCTCAAACATAAATGATTTGTACAACCGCCTTTTTCCAAAAAAGTTGGGACGCAGTGCAGAATGTAAATAAAGAACAATGCGACGATACACAAATGTAACAGAGCTCAAACAAAAAGAAAAGAATTAATAATAATAATTGTAGGCTTTAGTTGTGTGAATTTTTCCAAAATTATTGTTCATAAGTTCATCTTTTGTTATATATTTCTTGCTACTTTGAGCTAAATTGTTGTTTTATATTAAATTTTTCTAAAAATACTTGATATAGTAATGCTCTATTGATTCTTGCTGTATTAATACTACATATAAGTTCAGTGTGAGTTTGAACTACAACTCCCAGCGGACACGTGTGCACCTGCCACAGCTCGCGTTTTCTGTTCATTTCGTCCCTCCGCGCTTCCCGTAGGCCCAGCAGCGCTTTAGCCTGGTGGGTTGTGTAGGAAAAGCTCTGTGAATAATCCCACATTTTAGGAAGATTAACACTCAGCTTCTGAGATGAATTTCTCCGAGCTTCATCTGTAATAACATTCGTAGCGGTTGTGTTCGGCGTTTTGGACGATATTCGCGCAAATTTAGCCAAGTTTAGTACTTCAGTTCCAGACGCAGCTGTCGGCCATGTTCTGTGGAGACGGCGTCGTCTGTTGGGAATGAGCTAGAAAATGTGCTCAAACTTGTTTTCCTTTCCTTTTCTCATTTTTATAGAGCTATGGGCAGTTGCAGCGAGCATAATCTTAAAAACGGAGTGTGTGCGTGTGTGTGCGCAGTGGCGCAAAAAGGGGGTATGCAGCGTATGCGGCGCCAAACGATGCCGGAAAATTATTTCTAGTCTGCATTTTCTGTAAGAGCTGTTTGTTCAAGTCTGATAATACACATCAAAAAAACAGCACAGCACTAATCAGGCGCCCATCCACTCCGTCCCCCACCCTCCTGTCATCTGCTCCCAAACACAGGCGCTTGAGAACGCGCCCCATAGGGAACGGAAGAGGGAGAGAGAAAAAGATGTTGTAGGGATGAAGAAAAGCTTCTCAAAGTGGTTGAAAGACAGCAGCTTGGTCAGTTTATACACTTTATTCACCTACGTCACCTTTGTCTACCAAAACGAGACTGTAGGGTCCGAAAGTAGCGTTGGACCACTGGGTTCTAGCAAAGCTGCCTCACTGCCGCGTTGCCAAACGCACTTATTCAAAAATAAAGGAATCTAATGGAGGTCAAACCTTACATAGTTTCCCCAAAGATCCCGCAGTTCACCGGGAATAGAGTCACACAATCAGAAGAGATCGCCTTTTCAGTTTGAGATGTATGTTACTGTGCTAGCTAAGGCTAGCCATGTTAATATTACCTAGCCAGCCAGATGAATGATAGCAGTGAGGCAGCAAGCTAACGCTAAAGCTAAACTTGGTTCTCCAGCTACGACCTGATTAACCCTGAACTGCTTATTTTCTCGGTTTAACTTCAAAACGAGTGACATTAGTCGAGCCACAGCTCTTTATAGTAGCCTGTTTAGCTAACTAACCTAGCTAGTCAACATGCTAGTTAATATCCTAGCCGTGGCAGCCTGGTCTAAAGCTCAGCTCGCCTCTGTCACTAAATCATCTTAAACTCTTAGTTTCTAGCCACATTCAGCCTGTAACTGTTTTAGTTGAGTTTTCCTTTACATTTTTATTTATTTTGTCCTTTTATTTATTTAATTTTCTGTTTTACCTTTTCATTTATTTTATTCCATACTTTTCGCCTTTTACCTTTTTATTTCATTTATTTCTTCCTTTTATTTATTCTGTCTTCTGTTTTACTGTTTATTTTATTTCCATAATTTACTTTTTTATATAAACGTGGTGTTTTAACCCTCTTTCTTTGTGCTTATATTTTATTATTCTAATTATTAATCTCTATTTTATTGCGTTACATTTTAGCCTGTCCACTTATCAGTTTATTCTGAATTATTTTATTTCTTCTTAATTAAATCCTCATTGCTTGTTTTTTGCTCTTACCATTTAATTTGTATTCTGTTTATAAAGTTCCTTATTTTAGCTTGCCTACTTAAATATTTGATTTTAATTTAAATTTTTTTCAGTCACTTTAAGTTAAGGGGCGGGGTTTTGGGGGGGGGGGTGCCGATAATATGTTTGCATCCACCTCAGAAAGTATGTAGTTGCACCCCTGTGTGTGTGTGTATATATATATATATATATGTATGTATGTATGTATGTATGTATGTATGTGTGTGTGTGTGTGTATATATTCAGATTCAGATTCCTTTATTGATCCCAGGGGGAAATTGCAGTAGCGCTTTCACGGCTAAAAAACAGACCAAAACTCCCTCTACTCGCACGTTTCAAGAGGGCACAGCTTCCCTAAATTGCCTCGTCAAAATAAATAAACTATTAAAAAGGTAAAGAAAAGTTACGCGCAAAAATGAAGGAACGTGAACGGGAGCTACTGTAACAGGCAGCATGCACGTTCTCGCATGCGCACTCGATGTGTATGTGTGAGTGTGTGTGTGTGTATATGTGTATGTGTGTGTGGGGGGGGACACAGCCAGGGAGGGAAGACGCTGAGTCAGTCATTTTCTGGGTACCCATCGCTTTTTAACGCGAGATCTCCGGCATCACCTACCGTTACACAAATCATGTAAAGCTTCTTTTAAAAGCACAGCACTACAAAGGCAACATATCCGATGTTGAAACTTTTTTTTGAAAAATACCTGCCCGTTTTGAATTTGATGCCAGCAACAGGTTCTAAAAAAGTTGGGCCGAGGTCGTTTACCCCCGTGCTTCATCACCTCTTCTTCTACCAACTCTCTGAGTGTTGGGGAACTGAGGAGGCACTGCTGTAGTCTTGAAAGTGAAATGTTTGCCTGTGTGTGTTAGAATTTCAGCTGCTCAACAGTCTTTGAATCTTCCTGTTTTTATTGACCTCCATGGCCTAAGCTGCTGTGTTACAGCTCCACCTGGTGGAGATTTTGATGGTCAGGTGCTGCTTTTCTAATTTGTGTTTTAACTTCTCTGTCTCGTTGATCAGATACTGTTTTTCAGGCGTCGTCTTCACAGTGTTCCTCTACGTTCCTGTCCATGTACCTCTTAACAAACACTGTGGCTGAAGATTGAACTACGACGCCGTTTCCCTCTGTGCCCTCTGCTTACCTCTGTATGAGGAACATGGCTGAAGTTAGCTGTGAGTTTCTGACCTACGTCTATTTGTGACTGCTTGGCTCCACACTGATGACCTATGAGAGCTTAATTCTGTTTTTCTGGTCATGCGTCCATGGTCACAAACACAAGCTCCCACTGTGGACTGGCGCCCTCGTCAGAACACGTTTCCCATCGTCGGACACAATTCCGTAACCTTCAGGAATTTTCTGCAATCTCCTCCACATTCTCACTTTCCACTGTAAAACTGATTTACACCGATTTTATTAACTCATTTTTAATTCACATGAATACTTTGACACTTTTTGTGATGAGCATATTATATTAAACAAATATCAGTATCAAATAATATATTCTTATTAGTCAATGGGTGGTTAATCTCAAAATTTTACACCTTTATGTTTAATGAGACTCTTATGAGGTCTGCAAATTTGGTCCAAATTTGATTGGCCTTGAGGGGGGACTTTAGCACTCAAAAATCCCTGAAATTATTAAAAATGCTGTTAGTGTTATTATGACATCTATAGATAAACAACCGGTGCCTTGTGATTCCGTTCACTGTCTTGAATAAGTTTCTAATCACAAACTAGCAGGAGACTTTAAGGGATGGGACACCTCAAACTTTATGGTGTTAACTGAGGCATTTACAGAGAGAACCTGTTAGTGTAGAACTTAGAACTAGTATTTCATTATGTTTGTGGTTCATCAGAGTTGATCTTTTATTTGGATTTTTCTCAGGCTGAAAGGCAAAGTTGAAACCATTAACACTGATTAAACTGTCTCATCTAAAACTGTTAAATATGTTTAATGTAGAGAATGACCTGCAATTTCAGTGATACTGGAATCCACATTTTAAATTATAATCTGAAATTTTGTAGTATATAATATACATATATATATATATATATATATATATATATATATATATATATATATATATATATATATATATCTGTACTACTGTATTTAAGATATTATATTTTCTCAGTAGGGTCATTAAAGTTATCTGGCAACCCTGTTAACATTAAGGTCAGTCTGCACTGCTGGAAATGGATCACTGTACAGCGGTAAAGCAAAGCCTGTTTATCCTCTCAGTTTATGTCCATCTAACCTCAGCAGGGGGGTCTGATCTGGGTGGTCAGGGTTATTGAAAATAAGTATGGATTGTGTCATTCAGCACAGCAGCCTGGAGAAGGAGATGATACTAACAGTGTCCGATCACAGAGTCCTGCCAAGTAAGAGAAAATGGATTCTAAAGGGAATCAAAGCCTCTTTTTGGAGAAAAAATCACTGCATTTGTGTGGATAAAGGAGGTTTACAGTGATGGAACTCTGGTGTTTCAGGTGGAGGGTTGGGTGGTGTCCTTGTTGGTGCAATCATTGCTATGCTGCACTTCATCCTCATCTGTGTTGAGTTTTTATCTGGAAGAAGAAGAAGCAGGTAAGGGAGGGAAGAGGCAGGCGTCCAGTTTGTGAAAAGAAGGGAAGACTTATTTGTAATAGAACTTTCTTCTACATCCACCACGTGATTTATATCCATCTTATAATAATTCAGTGCTCATTATCTGTCTTCCAAACACGGGAATGCAGGAAACTGAAACAATGGAAACTCAAATGCAGGTATGTGAGCATTTACACTCACCGGCCACTTTATTAGGTATTTGCTAGTAAGAGGTTGGACCCCCTTTCGCCTTCAGAACTGCCTTAATTCTTCATGGCAGACTTTCAACAAGGTGTTGGAAACGTTCCTCAGAGGTTTTGGTTGGTTATTTGAGTTCCTGCTGCCTTTCTATCATCTGGAACCAGTCTGCCCATTCTCCTCTGACCTCTCACATCAACAAGGCATTTTCGTCCACACAACTGACCGCTCACTGGATGTTTCCTCTTTTTCGGCCCGTTCTCTGTAAACCCTAGAGATGGTTGTGTGTGAAAATCCCAGTAGATCAGCAGTTTCTGAAATACTCAGACCAGCCCGTCTGGCACCAACAACCACGCCACGTTCAAAGTCCCTTAAATCCCTTTTCTTCCCCGTTCTGATGCTCGGTCTGCACTTCAAATTGTCTTGACCACCTCTACATGCCTGAATGCAGTGAGTTGTGGCCGTGTGATTGGCTGATTAGCTATTTGTGTTAACAAGCAATTGTACCTAATAAAGTGTCTGGTGTGGGTGTGGGTGTGTGTGTAAATAAGCTCTGTTGTGACATACATGAATGGACCGCAGCTCATTGTCCATGTTTGGACTGTGTGGACTGCTGGACATTTGAAACTGCAGCAGTGTTTATAAACAACATCAAAGTAATTTCTTTTTCAGAAGTGAGGAGAAGCTTTTCTGTGATAGGGACCCTTTAAATAAGCCACGCCTCTAATAAACCCTGTAGTCACTCAGCAGGTTGTTCAATAAAGGACCTGAAAAACGGATTGTAGTAACAATAAAGATTAAAGAGGCCGCCAGATCATTTAATATTTTATTATTTTGTTGATTTTGAAGTGTGTGTGTGTGTGTGTGTGTGTGTGTGTGTCTGTGAGAGAGAGAGAGTACGTCATTTTTTTTCAGGTTCTCGGTCTCTAGTTTTTGGTCTCTCTGGTTCTCAGTCTCTTCCTATTTCTTGGTCTCTCTCGGGTTCTTAGTCTCTTCCTAGTTCTTGGTCTCTCTCTGGATCGTGGTCGCACTCTAGTTCTTGGTCTCTCTCTAGTTGTTGGTCTCTCTGGTTCTCAGTCTCTTCCTAGTTCTTGGTCTCTATCTGGTTCTTGGTCTCTGTAGTTTCTGGTCTCTCTCTAGTTGTTGGTCTCTGGTTCTCAGTCGCTTCCTAGTTCTTGGTCTCTGTCTGGTTCTTGGTCTCACTCTAGTTCTTGGTCTCTCTCTCTGGCCGTCTCCTCGGTCTAAGGTGTTTGTTTGCACCGTTCCGGAAAAAATCCAGTTCTCCAGTATGTGAGGTTGAACGGGACTTCATTACATGCCTCATGTATAAATTCCTGTGGCCAACTGTGATCAACAGCACGGTTCTTTACATTGTCCTGCCACCATTGGAGTCCTTCTGCTGCTGTCTCCTCTGTCCATCCTGTCTTCCAGACTGTCAGTGCATGTGGGACGTCATCAGGTTCACAATCCCCCTCAAAATGCACGTGTCTGGGATGGACCACCTCCCTGTGTTCAGGACCGCTTTTGTTCACGTTATTAGTCGGGCCAGAAGAACCTCCGAAACCTCTCTATAAAAACAACGTTTAATAGTTTAGTGACCGTGACTAGGAGTAAAAGATTCAAAGATTAGTGAACAAAACTAGGACTATAAGATCCATAGATTAGGGACCAAGACTAGAGCTAAAAGATCTACAGATTAGAACCCATGACTAGGACAATAAAATCCATACATTATGGACCAAGACTAGGACTATAAGATCAAGAGTTTAAAGAAAAAAGACAAGCTCTAAAACATCTATAGTTTTGGGACCAAGACAAGGTCTAAAAGATCCACAGTATAGGAACCAAGACTAGGACTAAAACATCCATAGTTTTAGAACCGTTACTAGAACTAAAATAACCATACTTTCAAGACTATGCCTAGGACTAAAGATACATACATTAGCGAATAAGACTATAATTAAAAGATCCACAGATTAAGGACCTGAATAGCACAAGAAAATCCACAGTTTTGGGACTATGACTAAGACTAAATGATGAACAGTCTAGTGTCCATGATAAGAACTACATGATCTGTAGATTATAGACCATGACAAGGACTAAAACCTGTACATGTACCTGTCCATCTAGTTTGTCGTCTGGATGTTTCTCTTTATTATAGATGATCTTTCGTCCCTTTCCTCTTGTTCCTCTCCTGGTTTTTCTCTTTGTCCTCAGGAGGGTGGCTTTGCTTTACGTCTAGTTCAGCAAGAGAGCAAAATTAGATAAATCAGTAACCAGCTTTTCTCAGATAGTCTGTCCTGGAGCCCAGAAATAGTAACCAGCATTTAAGTTACAACATATTTCAAATCAGTTTTTCTAATTGAGGCTCACAACCAATCAACTCGATCATTTTCACTCTGGTTGTGAGAGCTGTGCTTTTAAAGAGCTTTCAGTTGCCTAGTAATCAACATAATAATTCCCTAGCAGCTGCCAGAAGTTCCATTGCAACTACACAGTAATTCCCTAGCAACAACCTGGAATAACATTAACCGATAAACAGCAGTCGGGCCACCATCTGGGATAATATAGCAGCGGCCTAGCCACTCCATAGAAAAGACCAAAACACTACAGCAAAATAGAAACATCCAATGAATCATTTTGGCTACCCCTTAGCAACACCCTAGCAACCATGTGTCTTATTTAATCAACCAGAGGCTGGTCATCACTGTCTGAACCCTCTTTGAGGTCCAGATGTTCCTCAGCAGTTATAGTTTCAGCTACATGCTGCTTCAGCTTCAGCCACTCATTTCTTGCTTTTATACGGATAAATGCTGTCCAGATCAATCGCTGTGGTTGGTTCTGATTTGATTATTGCTCATTTATCATAATACATGCAGCTTTGATTAATTATTAATTAATTATTAGGAAACTATTAGCAGAAGCTGTTTTATGGTCGTCACTATGTCTGGCAATAATTTCCATTCCATTCCTTACATCTTCATCAGCTGATTGCCTCCTTTAACAATACAGTGAGCAGAATTTGTATTAATTAATGCAGATTAATGCTCAGATCAGCTCATCTATGGCTTCTGACTGATCTTCATCATCCTTCATCATCATCAGTGTCTCATTTTCTGCTTTCATTAAAGTACAGTCAGTTTTCCAGTTTGTCATTTTTCAATATTGGTTTTTATGTCTTTTACTTACCCAGAGGCTGGAGGCTCACTGAAAAAACATCATGAAGAATGATGTCCAGGAGCTCTCTGATGGCTTCAGCAGCATCTGTTTTGGAGCTCACTAGATGATCTTGAATGAATTCAGATTAAAGGTCATATTAATGTGAATTCCTGAATCCTGAAATCTCAGTCATGCTAGTGTTCAATTCATTAATGTGTTATTATCATCTCACTATCTGGTGATTTCCTTTACTTACCCAGATATTTCACCAGAATTTCCTCCTCAGTTTTTTCCAGGTTACTGTCCTTAAGCTCATTATCTGCTTTAATACAAATAAATATGGTCAGATTTCCAGCTCTTTCATTATCATTGCAAAATGTTTAGGAGTCTTTTACTCACCCAGAGGCTGGAGACTTGCCGACAGGGCATCATCGAACACGATCTCCAGGAGCTCTCTGATGGTGTCAGCTCTTTTTTAGAGCTCACTAGGTGATCTTGAATGAATTCAGATTAAAGCTCATATTAATGTGAATCCCTGCTTTTATATTCACTAAATATGTTGTCATCTCACTATCTGGTGATTTCCTTTACTTACCAAGATGTTTCTCCAGATTTTCCTCCTCAGTCTCGTCCATGTTAATGTCCATAAGCTCATTTTCTGCTTTAATACAAATAATTATGGTCAGATTTCCAGCTCTTTTTAAATGATCATTGTAATATGTTTATTATCTTTTTTTATTATCTGGGTTAGGGTTAGGGTAAGTATCTTATACTTACCCAGAGGCTGGAGACTCGCCGACAGGGCGTCATCAATTAGGATGTCCAGGAGCTCTCTGATGATATTACGTGTGTCATCGTTGGAGCTCACTAGATGATCTTGAATGAATTCAGACAGATAAGAGCTCATGTTAAGCTTTGATATTGACTAAATGTGTTGTTTTCATCTCACTATCCTCTCATTTTCTTTACTTACTCAGATGTTTCTCCTCAGACTCCTCCAGAATGATGTTCATGGCTTTGCTGGTGGCTTCAGCAGCTGCTTCATCAGCCACCATTATTTGCACGGCCTCAGCTTCTGTTTTCATAAAAACACAGTCAATTGTAACGGACACTGAATATTACTGAGTCTGGAAAATGATTTCAAAAACACCCTCTTATTTTCCGGTTATTACTCTGAAATATTCACCAAATTATTCCGTATGAAATATGAATTTTTCCATATTTCAGATGAATTCAGGATTTACTATGAATATTGTGTACTGAGAATTATTCAGTCACTGCTGTGAATGTTCCATGATGGTTTTGAAATATTCTTTACCTTTTATGATTTATTCAGTCTCCACTGTGAATTAAACAGCACCTACGATGATTTATTTACCATCAGCTTTTATTCATATACTGACCTCTGAATTATTTAGTATCTGTTATAAATGATGTCATTTATATTAACTATTTCATATGTACTACAAATGACTGAATGCCCACTATGGATTATTCACTATTATTACTAATTATTTTATAATGATTTATTTCATATGCACTATGAAATATTTACTGTCCATTGTATATGGATTATATACTGTCCATATTATTTACTTGTCCACTATGAATTTTGAGTATCAGTACTGAATATATAGTGACTACTCTGAATGAATCAGTATCTACTGTGCTTCTGAATTATTTTGTATCTGCAGTGAATTATTCAGTATCTACTCAGATTTTTACAGTGTCTATTAACAAGTGGTGACTCCTATGACTTCAGTATGTGTTATGAATGATACCGTATCTATTTTGAATAATACAGTATTGCAAATTATTATGGAATTGCTACAAATTATTCCATATTCACTATGAATTATTCAGCATCCACTGTGAATATTCATTATACATGGTGAATGATTTAGTGTCTACTATTAATATTTAGTAACCACTATGAACTATTCAGTCTTCATAATATATTATTTAGTATCTGCAATTAAATATTCAGAATCTACTTTGAATATTTAGTGACATCTATGAATTATTCAGTACCTACTATGAACTTTACAGTGTCTAATATCAATATTTGGACACTACTATGAATTTTACAGTGTCTAATATCAATATTTGGACACTACTATGAATTTCTCGGTACGTGCTGTAAGTTATTCAGTATCCAATTTGAATTTTTCAATATGAATATTTAGTGACTACTCTGAATTATTCTGTACCTACCATGAGTTGTTTAACATCCCCTGTGATTTATTCAGCATCTCTAATGATTTTTAAATATCTACTATGAATATTTGGTTATCACTACTATTATTCAGCATCTACTATGAATATTATCTCATGAACTCACTCAGCAGCTGCTCCATGCGCGTGCCGACCTCTTCCAGCAGCGTCTTCAGCAGATGCTGGATTGCTGCATCTTCCTCTTCTGTGAGGCTTTCCTCCTCTTCTCACTCTGCTGTTCCTCTTTTTCCTTGCTGTCGGTGTCCGAGTCGTCCTCACGGCCTAGGCAGCACCAGATCTCCCTGCTGACCAGTGAGGGAGGAGCTCCAGTCAAGTGGACACACTGTAGGGACCCTTGAGGAAGAGAAACACATTGAAGTGAACTTTTCCAAAGTGGGTTTAATATGAAAAGTCCAAACTTTTAATGTTCACCCTTTAAAATTTCTTTCCTTCAGACTGAACGTGTCGCTTTTGTCCATCTTGTGATGACGTGGGTGTTTAAGTTGGAATTTAGCTGTAATTAAATTTATTAAACACGTTTAGTTTTGTTTCCTAGTGCTTTTTTAACAACTTATGAGCTTTTATTACATGAGAAATATGTTTTAAATATTCTGCTTGATTTACTGAAACACTTCAGTCCTACTTATTGAGTTAAACTGCAGCCAAAGTCCACTTAAATGCACTTGAAATCACAGAAATATCCTTAAAAACATTAAACAAATACTTTATTACCCCCTTTTACCCTGTTCTTCAGTGGTCAGGACTCCCATGGACCCTCACAGAGCAGGTTCTATTTGAGTGGTGGATCATTCTCAGCACTGCAGTAACTCTGATGTGGTGGTGTGTGTTGTGCTGGTACGAGTGGATCAGACATAGCAGCGCTGCTGGAGTTTTTATTCACTGTGTCCACTTACTGTCCACTCTATTAGACACACCTACCTCGTCGGTCCACCTTGTAGATGTAAAGTCAGAGACGACAGCTCATCTGCTGCTGCACAGTTTTTGTTGGTCATCCTCTAGTCCTTCGTCAGTGCTCACAGGACGCTGCTCACAGGACACTGCTGGCTGGATATTTTTGGTTGGTGGACGATTCTCAGTCTCTTAAATATAATGTTTGGATCAAGTGTACAGTCAGCAGAAGTTCCACAGCTATGCGTATGGCCTACCACCATCTGTGCTAGAAATGGTCCACAAGCCGTAAATAGCAATCATTAATACAAACTGGAGTGAAACATCTTCAGGAGTCCAACAGTTAATGATGAAACTTCAGTGCTATGATTTTGGATTGGTTTACCCCCCAGGGAAATACAGGGATCTGGCAGATGCTCCATCTAGACCATCAACACAAGATGAACAACACAATGAGAATTCCACAGAGACAGATGTGAACCTACACGTGAACCTGGTTGGTGACGCTTCCAGTGTCAGATATGAAGTCAAAACTGAAACTGCAAAGGAAATAGTCCAACCTCAGGTTATCAAATTTATCAACAATTGTTGGCCCAAGGGTTTATATCAGCAGTTTCTCAATGTCACAGCTGAGCTGAGTGTAGCAGCTTCTGTAGCTTCTGCTCAGGCCAAATAAATGTCACTCCACAGTCCCTGAAACAAGACGTGCTAAATAGAGGACATGAAGGGCACCTTGGAACAAGATCATCCAAGACGTTCTCAGTCTGCACAACCTGTTTGAAACATCAGAACAAACAGCCAAAGGAACCCATGTTTGGCCCTGATGTCAGACAAAGCCTTCATCATTGCAGTTGCTCACGTCTTGGGAACTTCGGTGGGGCTCAAACTTAAATCTGCTTGATATATCCAATATGAAAAGATTATCTGTAGATATATTTTACTTGTTTTAAGTGATCAGTAAATCAAATGATCTCATTCTAGAATAAGGGTCTCAATTTCAGATTACCTGGGGTAACTAATGTGGGGGTCTTCTTAAAACAGGGGGTTAAGAAAAAGAAAAAGTTTACTATATAGTATAAATTATATACTAATATAAATATATAGTGTCATACATACTGTAGTTCAATGACCTCAGATAAACTGAAACATTTAAGAGCAGAATCATGAGACTCTTATTGTGAGAGCACTGCCATTCCTTCTGAACAGGAGTGAAATATTTACAACGTACAGCTGTTAATTCTGAGTTCTCAGTGAGTTTGATGATTCCATTCATTCTTAATTCCGACCTGCTGTATCTACTGCAGCATCCCAAATGAATCCACAAAAGCAGACTTAACTATCAGTCTAATCTCAGTCTCATTCCATCTTATCCTGTTCAGTCTTCACTGTATGATCTAAACATTTCATGGTATGATCACAATAGAAACAATCTCTATATAATAACAGTAGAATCACTTCCTAACCGCTATATGATCAGTACATAAATCACTGTATAATCACTATATGCAATGTTGCTGGTGACCCCATTTTGCTAGCTGAAAGTGTTTCCGAAACGGACCACAAGAAAAAGCACTGCTTTCTAGTCAGCAGTGACTCTCATGCCTGTCTCACTGAATCAGTCTACAGACTTCCTTTTCTATCTTTTTAGCATCTCTCTGCGCTGCTTCTACGCTGGCATCACACGTCAGTTTGCCAGAGTTCAGTGTTGTTGGTCTGGTGGATGGAGAGCAGATTGTGTATGATGACAGTAACGTTAAGGAGATGATCCCAAAGAACGAGTGGATAAAGGAGGTTGACCTGTATGATAATGGAACTAATAGAGGACACAACCAGTACAGTTATGATGGAGAAGACTTAAACAGTCTAGACGTCTCTAGACTCTCACCTGGACTGCAGTGAATCCTAAAGCTCTTATTACCAAACAGAAGTGGGAGAGGACGGGTTCAGCCGTTTGGTGAAAGTCCTATCTGGAGAACATCTGAGTTGCGTGGTTAAAGAAGTACGTGGGTTATGGCAGATCCAGTCTGGAGAGGAAAGGTACAGTGATCTGATCTGTTACTGTAACTGCAGTGGAGTTACTTCCAGAAAAGTACTACTAGGCTGCATTACATATTAGTTCATGTTAGAGCAGCTACGTATTCTGCTGTAGGGCTTTCCATCAGAGGCCCAGCAGTCGAATGTATATACTGTACAAAATTAACACAATACTTGGCAAAAAAACCCCAAAAAACAACTGTATTATCACTTCTCTGAGACTGTGATGGGGTGGCCACTGCACACCAGGTTGGAACTCCAGACCCCTCAGCCTTTTTAGGCCCTGACTGCAAAGTGGAAAGCTGACTCCACAAAGAAACTTAAAAGACACCCTGCATTTTTGTTCTTACGCTGTGGGTCAGACAGCTCAAGGATACCCAAGAGATTAGAGTTTTTATTCAGCCCCTGGTTGGTTGGTTGGCTGCTCCCTATGTCCCCTTTGCAGCAACACAGCATCATGGTCCTTCACTATGAAATATGCATATTCAGAAATGCATCACATTTGTTTTGTGTCCCTGTGCTGTCCAGACACACTGCATTTACACATCAGGACATGGAGGACTGGGTTGTGTGTGTGTGGGTGTGTGTGTTTATTTATTTAAATATCATGTTAATAAACTAGTCATAAGTGATGATTTAGTCCCTACTTAGTGAACTGAAATGATTTATTTTTCATGTCTCTCTTTTTTTCTTCCACTCTGTATATCTCATTGCTTTTCTCTCTCTCTCTCTCTCTCTCTCTCTCTCTCTCTCTCTCTCTCCAGTCCATCCTGAGGTGTCTCTGTTCTAGAAGGACTCTTCTTCTCCAGTGGTGTGTCATGCTACAGGTTTCTTCCCCCCAAAAAAGTGATGATCTCCTGGCAGAACAATGGGGACATGGAGCTCAGAGAGATGCTACCCAACCAGGATCCCTCCTGGTTGATTAAGTCCCTCCTGTGATAATGAACATTATCTCAGGAAAATGATAATCATTCACTCATCTCTGTTTCAGGTTTCAAACCTGTTCCGAGCAGCTCCAGTTCATTGGTCAGTTTATCTTCTGGTCAGTTTCATTCCTGATATTAACTGAAATAAGACATGAATGACGTATAAGATATAACACAAAGCTCTCTATAGTTCTTGCTGAGAATGAGTTCATGTCAGCTCTGGGATTTTTACCATGAGCAGTCATGTGTATTGAACACGCTGACACTCGTGATCTGATAGAAACAGAAAGAAAGAAGAGCGGTGAGTTTACTTTCAGACAAAAGGGCAGCACAGAAGAACAAACAGCTTCACATGTTTATCTCACTTTTAACTTAATATATTCGACAGGCGTTAAAATCTAAACTACTTGTGACTTCATTTATGTCACAGCGAGTGAAATGTACGGCATTAAACATCAATTGTTTACTGACGAAGTCTGAGAAACTGTGGGATGGTAGGAAGGTCTGATCGGTAAATGTGAGATTTGCTGGTTGAGATGTTTCATCAGAATCTGTTCAGAGATGGTGATAAACACGTGAAGCAGCTCATAATGTAATAACTTTACATAATACACACTGTGATAATGTAGGAGAGTGAATGCCTGTCAGTTCCTCACTGACTGCAAATCATGTGACATCAGCAGAAATTGAAGTGAAACTGTTTCACAGTAAACGATCTGAAGAGATCACTGTTACAGAGGCTGCCTGTAAAGCTATAACGGCTATAAAAGGCTGTGTATCTAATAAAGCTTCAGCGGATCTTCTTCAAGAACATTTCTGAACAGGTCGTGTATGAAGTGATCACAGTGTTCATTTCTGAATTAAGAGGGAAGTCGTCTCAAGAGTCTTTAAATCAGGGTCTGATTTTGCTCATTACTGCCCTCCTATTTAACTCAAACTAGACTGGGGTCTAGATATTGATCTAGAGTATCTCTCCTCACATGAAAGGCAGGAGATGCTCTTTAGCTCTGAAAGTCTGTGTTCAGCTCTTTAAGACTCACTGCTGTTATGATAAATTGCATGCACAGCTACTATGAGCCAGGCTTTACAGCCCAATATCAATGTCTGAACGCACTAATGATCATGTAGAAAAAAGGTAGCTAATGTCAATGTGTTAAAGGATAAGAGTGAAAAGTTGTGTAAAAATATGTAAAATATGGCTCTAATATCCAAGATGCTTAGAGTACGTACAACCCCAATTCCAATGAAATTCAAAATGAGTGAATATTTGCAAAAAATAAAGTTTATCCGTTTGAACATTAAATATCTCGTCTTTGTAGTGTATTCAATTGCATATCGGTTGAAAAGGATTTGCAAATCATCGTATTCTGTTTTTATTTGTTTTGCACAACGTCCCAACGTCATTGGAATTGGAGTTCTAATAAAAAGTTGCATTTTCTATTTTTACACAATATTTTAATGTAGAGGGCGGCACGGTGGCGTGGTGGGTAGCGCTGTCGCCTCACAGCAAGGAGGGCCTGGGTTCGATTCCCTGGCCGGGTGACTGGGGTCCTCTCTGTGTGGCGTTTGCATGTTCTCCCCGTGTCTGTGTGGGTTTCCTCCGGGTTCTCCGGTTTCCTCCCACAGTCCAAAGTCATGCAGTAAGGCCAATTGGACATGCTAAATTGCCCCTAGGTGTGAGTGACTGTCTGTGTCTGTCTGTCTGCCCTGCGATGGACTGGCGACCTGTCCAGGGTGTATCCTGCCTTCCGCCCGAAGACTGCTGGGATAGGCTCCAGCACCCCCCCGCGACCCTGACGGAGAAGCGGCTTAGAAAATGGATGGATGGATTTTAATGTAGAGCCTGCATATGACCACGCACCGTCAACCTTGTCATGTGTGATGTCAAAGAAGTGTAACTGAAGCAGTGTTGAAGTGAAAGCACTGGCATTACTCCCAAGATTTATTTATTTATTTTTATGTATTTTTAACCATTATAACAAAACATGTAACCACTTCCTTTGACTCTACACTATTTTGATGGGTTATTCCAATTTTGATAAACCATTTGTATCATTTAAACCCATATAAATTGTGTTTTAACATCTACATGATTATGCTTTTGATATTATGACCCTGTTACAGTAATGAAAATTAAGTTAATGTAGTTGGGTTTAATCTCAAACCAAACTGATAAAGCCATTTACTCCATCAATAACAGGAAAACCATGGCTCTGCAATGCATTATTCAAAAATCAGTCTTTGCTCAGAACTCTCTGAAGTTTGATTATTATTACCAAGATCTTTCTGGCAATAAAATCTGATACAATCGTGAATATTGAGAACAGGGGTGATCTTTGCACAGGTGAGGGTAGTCAGCCGTCTAGGAACCCCATGAACCAAGAAAGTGTGCTAAAGCGTTAACGTTAGTGTTAATGTTAGTATAGATAGCTTCACTGTTGAGTAATCACTCAAAAAGTAATCCAGCACAAGTTACTAGTTATCATTAGGGATCAGGTTATTTATTACTTCATGGAAAAGTAGTCCTGTAACTCATTACTCTTTACAGTCTGTTTTAAAAGTGCCCGGTTTCAAATCCCCCAGGACCTGACATGGACAGAAGCAGCTCTGCTTCCTTAGGACATTAACAAAGGCCAACTTGTCCAAGAAGCTTGTGGTGTCCATCTATCGCTGCTCTATAGTAAGTATCCTCACCTACAGGATCCTGGTGTGGCGTGCAGGCTGCGCTACAGCTGATAAAAGGGTTCTTCAGAGAGTCATCAAGTCAGCCCAGAAAACCATCACTGCTCAGCTACCTGTGCTGGAGGACATCTACAACATGCGGCATCAGTCCATAATCATTATAAAAGACACAGCCCAGCCAGGTCACCATTACTTTACCCTGCTGCCCTCAGGAAAGCACTACAGGTCCATCAAGGCACTCACAAATTCTACTCTGCTGCCATCAAAGAATTCAACTCTAAATAGAGGTCTCTGTCCTACTGACACCACCATCACACACTCACCATACACCACCTGTTCATCCATTCACACCACTGTTTACCTGTCTACCAGCGTGTCACCTCAATAAGTGTCATGTTGATACAGTATGTGCAGTGATGATGTATAGATGTATGCATGTATAGAGCAACTGTGGCCTTGGAATGGAGGAATGCTTTGTGTGAAAAATGTTAAAATGCTTTATTACCTAGACTTGAGTCTTACTCTATATTACTGTATAACTGTAATTCATGCAGTGGTAATATAAATCACACTCAGTCTCACTGTAATATTTGATGGTATTCATTTATTTATTGCACACATGAAATAAAGCTTTTCAAAGAAACATAGACAGTCGTTTGGTTTGCTCATCGTAACATTGTACAGTCTCACTTTCACTTCAACGTTAGCAGGAGTTTAACCTGTACAGCTGCTGGCAAACAGTCCTAGTTAACATGAACATGGTTGTTAGACTGATGGTTTGACACTTGCTTTCCATTTTCCATTCAAGACCCTGTTTAAACTTTGTTTGAACTTGCCTTGCCCACTATGACTCTCCGCTCTGATGTGCACCTACATTACATATGCGTATGATAGCAGCAGAAGTAGGGGACAAAATACTGAGGAGCAGGTTATTCAAATGGAACACACTGGCCATCATAAGGTTAGCCACAGTGAGCTGATCAGCTAGCCGTGCAAACTTTGCAAATAGTGGTTTTTAACAAACACAGCAAGTCACTGGCTGCTTTGTCTGGCTGTAGAATATTTCTGTTATTGTTAGCTGTGTCACTAGCATGCTAATGAGCAAGGTAGCAGAAGTGAAATAGTTGAATCATTTACATTTACAGCATCTTATCCAGAGCGACTTACAGTTTGATCATTTTACACAGGTAGGCGAAGGTAGTGTTGGGAGTCTTGCCCAAGGACTCTTATTGGTATAGTGTAGGGCACTTGCCCAGGTGGGGGATTGAACCCCAGTCTACAGTGTAGAAGGCAGAGGTGTTACCCACTACACTAACCAACAACAGAATCCACAATCATGTACAACAGACAAAGTAGCTTAAAGTCTAAAAAGTCAGCAAATCAGATGCTATGCTTTTGAAATGTCAGACAGATTAAAGTATTTCACTGCTATGGGTTACAAGCCATTATCTTGGGGTTTGACAAGGGAAACGCATCCATGCTTGTGTTCACTCGATCCCTCAGCCTTCAGAGGGCTCCTCTAATAAACTTCACTTGAGCTTCTAAAGTAACGGAACAGGCCTTTACGATGGCCCTGGGGATTCCACTGTGGGGAACTACAGGACGTGCCAAGTTTTACAGTAAAGCTCTTTTAAAATACATAGTGCCGTACAATGAGAAGCTTCAGATCTGAGTGTGGACACTGTGATCTAAACAGTAGTCAGTTCCAGATTCAAGAGTCATGAAATAAGCCTGCAGTCATAATTCAGACAGACGGAAAATGTTTAAAGGGAACATATCCTACGTATTTCAGGCTATATTTTTCTTGTGGTTTGCTTATGTTAAGGCTTAATGAGTTTATGTGTCATTTATTCATAAACATTTTCCAGCCTCTGTTTATCCCTTTGAATTAAACAGGCTGTATTTGTTACTGTGAGCTCTGTTCTGATTGGCTGCCCTGTGATGTGCTTCATTCAAAAATCAGTCTAGGCTGGAACTCTCCTTGTCAACATAGCCTCGTTAATGGATGGGGCAAAACTGCTGTCAGCTCAGAAGATGGATATACGCAAACGAGCTGAAATGGATATGAAAACGAGCTGCTTTTGCAGCTGAATGTCCATGTATTTCTACATTAAACTCTTTTATTTAAAATAAATAAATAAATAATAATAATAATAATAATAATAATAATAATAATAATAATATTCCATTAAATGGATCTCTTACATTTAAGCTATAAGCTTCATGGAATTGAGCTCACGGAGTAAGAATTAAGTGGTTTACTATGACAACATTACTAACTTTGTAACCCAAAAGCAGAAGAAAGCTGTTTCCCTGTTTTCCTGACATACAAACAGTTTCAAAATCAAAAGCCCCAGTCAAGCACAGCAGTGTTATCACTAAAACCAGTGAAATGTTGGAGGTTTGATGAAGAATGATGTCAGACAAAGGGGAAAATATCTGTGCGATGAAGTGCTGTTTTACTTGTCTCTTCATGTGTCTCATGTCCTGAATTCTTTCAGTGTTTCTCTCTGCCTCTGTCCTGAAAGTAGAAATATAAACATAGCGTGAGTGTTTTTATCTGAACTGAGGTTAAATGTTAGATTAAGTTTACACAGACAAAGTTTAGCGAAAACACAGAATATAAACAGCTTCTGTTCAGTTTCACATTACAGTGTAAAGAGACAAATCAGCGTAAAAACAGTGGATCTGGAGGAGTTGTTGGATGATGAGTCTTCATCAAAGACTATAAAACACAAACATTTTACACCTCTGGTCCTCATAAAGTCAATACAAACAATGACATCAAAATATAAACAATGCAAATACTGCTTTTTTATTGTATTATTCTGCTTTAAATCATTAGGCTATAAGAAGGTACAAATATCTACTTTTCCAATGACAGAAACTAATTAGAATTTTACAACCACTGTTGTACCTTTGAGTGCACATTTACATTATTTTTATCTTGATGAATGTAAAATGTACCTTCACAGTAACTTTGTTCTAACAGTGTGTGTGCAATATATTATAAAACCTAAGCACTAGGGCATAAAAATTATAATCAACAATTCTAAGTGTTTGCACTTCTTTTTAGAAATAAGACATTTGTGTCCTTCCTCCCTTACCAGACTGCTTCTTCTTCCAGATAAAAACTCCAACACAGCCAATGAGGACGAGGACAAAGAGGAGAACAGCCACAAGTGCATCGACAGTGACACCAACTGACCCTCCATCTGAAACATCTGAGAGTCATTTCAGAGCTTTATCATCTATAGAAATACAGTGAATTTCAACATAAAAGTAGCTTTTATTCCCTGTAGAATCAGCTTTCTCCCACCTGACAGGACTCTGCGGTCAGACACCTGCAGCACCATGTCCTTCTTCAATCCACTGTGCTGAACAACACAGCTGTAGTGCTTCCTCTTCAGCTCCTCAGGTGAGACGGTCAGAACGCTCCTCTTCTGGAAGGTTCCATCCTGGTTGGGTAGCGTCTCTCTGAGCTCCACGTCCTCTTGTCCGAGTTGTAAGGGATGTATTGTTTTCTTATGAAGTTCAGTAAAAAAGATTATTACAGTGATCAACTCTGCAGTGATAAATGCATGAACAGGTTTCTCTGCGTTGCTCTGAGAAAGAAAAGGCAGAACTTTAGTGATTTTCTCAAATGATAAAAAGCTACTTTACTTTAATGACTGTTTACATGCAGATAAAACAGAGCTCAGAGTCTAAAGCAAAGACCCTAAAGCTGAACCTTGAGGGACTCCAGAAGAAATACCAGATCTTTTTGATGATTGGAACCATAAACTGCCCATTAACTAAATATAATTTAAACCATTCTAAAACTGTGCCAGAGAGGCTGACCCATAATTTACACTGGATTAAAATTTTGTGGTCAAGCTATCAAAAACTGATCTAATAAAACCAGAAGGATTTTGTACATCAGCACTGAGCCTGAGGTCATTCATAAAGTGAACCAATGCTGTCTCAGTACCATGGTAAGAATGAAAACCTGACAGAAACTTCCCATGTAACTTGTTTGATATTAGAAACAGGTTTAATTGTTTGAAAAAAAAATTTCTAAGACTTTACTCAAAAAAGGTAAATTTGAAATTGGCCTAAAAATATTTAGTACTGAAGGATCCATGCTACTCTTTTTTAGCAGCGGCTTTAGCAAGGCAGTTTAAAATAGTTAAAACATAATTGTGAACACAATCAAAAACCATCTTAAGGTCTGAAGTAGGAACAGGGCCAAGATGACATATGGATGAACGTAGTTTGTGTAAAACAGTTGTGAGCTCCTGATATTTGATAACAGAGATAGATGTCATTGCTGATATAGATGGCTTATCAGGAACATTATAGGAACTTTTCCCACCTGGCTGAGCAACACTTTGTCTGAGTGTCTGATTGATTCTATCCCATTTTAGCTCAAAATCAGGAGCTTAAGCTCAGGCGTAAATAAGTAGTAAATGGGGTGCTTCTTATAAATTGAAATGGGGTTTTTAGTAAATGTACACCTGCTCAGTTTGGTCACTGCTAATATGCTCCTGGTAGGGTCTCCCAGGGTGAACAGGTCTGGAGTGAAGACCCACACTCACGCGATCCAAAACCGCACCATGAAAAACGGACACTAATGAGTCCCCAGCTGGTGGCCATGCGGTTGGAGTTTGTCCCGGCAGACGAGAGGGCTGCCTCAATGTGAATTAAAATTGCAGAGAGGAAAACTCTGACTGTTGTCTGTGGTACGCACCAAGCAACAGGTCAGAGTATTCGGCCTTCTTGGAGCAAGTGAGTGGGGTTCTGGAAAGGGTCACTGAGGTAGTTGGCAAGCTCTTCAGCAGCAAGGCACCGGGGGAGGACGAGATTCGTCCAGAGATGCTTAAGGCTCTGGATATTGTGGGGTTGTCGTGGCTGACGTGCCTCTGAAATGTTACATGCACTTCAGGAACAGTGCCCTTGGGCTGGCAGACAGGGGTGATGGTCCCTATTTTTAAGAAAGTTGACCGGAGGGTGTGTGCCAAATATCAGGGTCATCTGGGATTTTCTGGTCTCCCAACTGCTATCGTGACCCTAACTGGACTAGCAGTTAACGATGATGATGATGATGATGATGATGATGATGATGATGATGATGATGAAAAACTTCTCTGAGTTAGTGGCTAAATTGAGAGGTCATATGACCAATGACAGTCTAGACACTTTAGGAAGTTCTACAGTTATTGATATATCATGTGCCAGAAATGAGGATTCTGGTATATAACTCTAACTATAGAACTGACCAAAGTGCCTAAAGTTATTGAATTATCACATAATTATTGAGTTACCATATACCAGAGATGAGGACTCCATCTATTCCTCAGTGACACGGACTCAAATTGCATGTTGCGACTCCATTCAGGATCACTCTTGACTGATTCATGGCTCAAATCAAACTTAAGCCTTTGTATAATTAAAATTGAATTTGCAAAAATTTGATAATAGTATACCTGTGCATAATGATACATTTTTATAAAGTAAAATCACCTCACAAGTAACTCATTCAATTGCTTCTCCTTTACGAGCTGTGCATTATGAGTATTGTGGGGTATTTATGTTATTGTGTTATGTAAATCCCAGTGTGGCAGGAAGATTAAACTGGCTATGTTGGGACTACAGTCTCAAGGCATCAATCAGGGAAGATAAACAGCAATAATGACTGTAATGCCATTCTTCCCGCAGCTCACAGTGCTGTCAAATTCAATATGGCTTTAAGTAACTTAAGTAGTTACTCTGAAATGAACTAATATTAAAATGAACTTGCTGTTATTTTTTTAAGTTCCAGTGATAAGCTGCAGTTACAGTAACAGATCAGATCACTGTACCTTTCGTCTCCAGACTGGATCTGCCGTACTCCACATACTTCTCCAACCACTCAATACATTCAGTCTCCAGATGTGCCTTTCGGAACGAGGCATCACATGTTCTCTCCCACTTCTGTTTGGTAATAACAGCTTTATCACTGGCTGCAGTCCAGGTTTCAGTGTTCAGATCCAGACTGAAGAAGTCTTCCCCATCACAACCAAACTGGTCATATACTTTGTTGGTTCCATCGTCATGCAGTTCACAGCCAAACATCCTCTGCAGTGTCTGAACACTTACCTCTACACACACACACACACACACACACACACACACAGCTTTGGAGTAGTTTTTGTTTCTTCAGTTACCAGTAGTAAATGTGTAGTAAAGGTAATATTAAACTGATGTGTGTGATTTCAAATGTCGTCATTTTAAGTAAGTGTTGTGATGATTTGCTGAGTGTGTTCATTCTCACCTTTGGTCTTATTGAAGCGCTGCATTAGAGTATCTACACTCACTTTTACCATGGCCTCTGGACCACCAAACTTGTTCATCCACTCTGTTTTAGGGATCATCTTCCTGGTTTTGCTGTCGTAGTACACAATCTGCTGTCCATCCAGCCGACCGACAACAATGAACTCCGGGAATCTGCTTCCTTGTGTAACAGTGGCAGTGTAGACAAACTGCAGAGAGTGGGAGGCTGAAAAAAGTCAAAGTTACTGTTGATATCAGTGAACATAGTAGGCCTGTCTACAGCTTGGGCCTGACTACAACCTGCTCTTTTGGTCATGGGATTTCACGGATTCTCATCACTCTTAGCAAAAGTGGAAATAGAAAGCACTTTCACAATCGGTATACACTGTAAACATTCAGCCCCACCCCCTTTGTTTTTGCTCACTAAGCTCACCATCTGGATGGTTTTGAGGTGGTGGTGGAAGAAATCTCATGAGTGAATGTGTTGATAAACTCAGTGCTATCCTGGACAATACATAACACACCCTCCATGACCTACTGGTCAGAGAGTGGAGCACTTTCAGCAACAAACTTATTCAGCTCCTCTGTAAGGAGTAAGGAACGGTACAGGAGATCGTTTGTACCAGCCGCGATCCTGTACAACTCGTCGACACAGTGCTGGGACATTATTGTATACAGATCCACTGAAAGGACAGGCTCACTGAGCACCAGGTGGACATTGTATCTCTCTACTCATGGTGCTATGCACTGCCACTTTGTTTATAAGTCCATACATGCGGCATATTGCACTGCCACTTTGTTTATACGTCCATACATACAGCACATTGCACTGCCACTCGTATATACACCCAAGCATATTGCACAACTTTTAACATATTTCATCATTTACAGTGCACGGTCACTGTCATTGTTTCCAAATACTGAAGCGAAATCTTAAAAAATATAAAGAGCTGTTAACAATGTTATTTCTGTCCCTTTTCTTTGTTCACACTCTCGCTTCACACTATGGGTTAAACTAGTTGGCTTGTCAGCTAATGTTGTGTTAACCTAACCTCCTGTTCTTTACCTCACTTCAACCCAAAGTTAACTAAAGTGAACTAGTGAGAGTTAACAAGCAGCCAAGTAAAAACAGGTGCCCAACTAAACTTTGTCACCAATCCGTGTTGTAGGTGAAAATTTTCACTGTGTATTACAGATTTAAAATAAGTTTTAATGTTTACTTTTGAGATCACAATCCCAATTAACTCATGATCTCAAGACAACAATCCAGAAAACAGCCACTACATGGCCTCTCCAGACTTCCGTACTGCACCATAACCTGCACTCTTGTATATAGACATATAATGTATGAGTCTGAGTCAGATCTACAGCACCATCTGCTGGACAAAACAACAATGCATTCAAAAATTTCTATGAGATAAAAGTTACTTTCTGTTTCATCACATGACAAACTGCTGATCTTCAGTTCGTTCAGGAATTTAAATTGAAATGGATAAACCAAGATCTACATGACAAGATTACAGATATCAATACAAAATAATATTGTTAATGTATGCAGCAAATCACCAATCACTGCCTAGCACTTTATCTGTTGGAGGAAATCCAGTCAGAGGTTGGTCAGAGGGAAAGTGGAAAGGACTCTGACAAACAGCTTGACGCACAGATTATATGTCCTATCAAATATTAATATTTAAGATCAGACTCACATGCTGGTGGAGGAATAATAACTGAGAGGAGAAGCAGGTATCTCAGTAGCAGTGCAGCGTGATCCATTATCAGAAGAGAAGACTAACCCTAACCCTAACCTAACCTTGGTCTAAAGATCCGTTACTTTACTCCTTCCTTATTCACTGAGAGCTCAGCAGCAACTTGAGGAGTGGCCAGGTTGCCAGATGAGTTAAATCCTCCTCACTGTACACAGAACGTTCTACTCAATTAGTTCAAATTGAGCTCCGAGTAATATTTATATATATATATATATATATATATATATATATATATATATATATATATATATATATATAAATGTATAACTCAAATCAAATCAAATTTATTTGTAGCGCTTTTTACTACTGATGTCGTCACAAAGCAGCTTCACAGAATTCTAGGAAAATCAAAGTTTTAACATGAATGTAAAAAACCCCAGGGGAGCAAGCCAGGGGTGACAGTGGCAAGGAAAAACTTTGGGAAGGAACCTTGGGAGGAACCAACCTTGGGAGGAAACAAAGCACACAAGGGGGGACCCATTCTCCTCTGGTCAGACTACCTACAGAGTTATTATTCTACTAATATTAATAGCAGTAGTATTAGTAGTAAGAATAGCTGGGAGTCTATGAAAACATTTATCCAACAGTGTAGGGTGGGCAGCTAGTCCAAGGCAAGTGGGGGTAGCTGGGGCGTGGGCAGCTGGTCTGAATTGGGTAGTAGGAAAGCTCGACAGTCAGTCGTCCTTCAGTGTCTGGCTGGACATGTGGGCGGTCACTTACTCGGAAAAAAGGCAGGGAGATGGAATTAGTTTTATTCTATCCGTCTGTACATAAACAGGGAATGTGAACATTCCCAGAGTGTGGCTAACGACTCCGGCAGATCTGACTATGACAGCTTAACTAACAGGAGAGAACCAGAAGGACACACAGACACGGCAGCACTCTGAAACAGTTCGGCATCCCTCCGCTCCACCGTCCACAAACCTGAGATGACAGCACCAGCGTCTCAGTTTACTATAATTCCCTGTGTCCATGGACCCCTGGATCTGCTGCCTTTATCTAAGGGGGGAACATTAGCTACCAAAAGCTAAACTGAACAGGAGAGTTTTCAGCCTAGTCTTAAAGATTGAGACTGTGTCTGAGTCCCGAACAGTTTCTGGAAGATCATTCCAGAGTTTGGGGGCTTTATAAGAAAAGGCTCTTCCCCCAGCTGCAGCCTTAGGAATTCTGGGGACTATTAATAAGCCAGCACTCTGTGATCTGAGTGGTCGTGATGGCCCGTGGTAGGAAATATTTCATGTTTCAGTGAGACAGAAAACTTCACAGTGTTTCACAAAATTAAAGTGTTTTTCCACTTTAATTTTGTGTGTGACTCCAAATCCAGGCCTCCATTGGTTAATAAATTTGATTTCCATTGATGATTTTTGTGTGATTGTGTTGTTGGCACATTCAACTTTGTACAGAACAAAGTATTTGAGCAGTGTATAAACTTCTCACTAATCTGGATACTATTGTACTTCCAACTTTAAAATGGGAAAAAGATCTCAGAATCTCTCCTGGCATTGACTTTTGGACTCAAATCTGTAAAACCACTTTTACAATGTCATCTAATAATAATCTCCAGCTGATTCAATATAAAGTAATTCACAGATCACATATTACACAGCATAAATTGTATAAAATGGGCCTAGACATATGTTCTTATATTTGCATTTTACATTTACTACTTATCCAGAGCAACTTACAAGAAACGCTTTGTCAATCTAGAGAAAGTATCTTTGCTAGTTACCAGTAGGTTAGAGAGAGAGACAGTCCTGAGCTCAGATACTGCTAGAAACACACTCACTGCAGACACCAAGAGAAAAAGAACCAGAGTTGAATGCAGAACTCTGTGCCATTCAATGCAATACAATAACAATAAGATACAATACAATAAACTACAATACAGAGTGCAGTACAATAAAAATAAGTGCAGCTTATAATTCAATGCTCATTTCAGTGCTATGTAAAGAGATGAGTCTTCAGTCTATGTTTGAAGACAGCAAGAGATTCTGCTGTTCGGACAGCCAGTGGGAGTTCATTCCACCACCTGGGCTCCAGTACAGAGAACAGTCTCGACGCTGGTCTTCCGTGCACCTTGAAGGATGGTGGGTCAAGCCGAGCTGGACTCGAAGCTCGAAGGGCTCATTGTACAGTTCGAGATTTCACCATTGCCATCAAGTCGGTAGGGGCTGGTCCACTTTTGGCTTTGTAGGCAGCATTAGGGTTTTAAATCTGATGCAGCTACAGGAAGCCAGTGAAGGGAGCGCAGCAGTGGGGTGACGTGGCTGAACTTGGGCAGATTGAAGACGAGCCGTGCTGCCACTTATAGACACTCCTGATACCTATTTTCACGCTCTATGGACATGTCCACCTATACAACAATTCTGGCACCTTCACTGACTTTATATCCCTCACTCTGGGGTCTAGTATTCCATTATCCCCTCTGCTTTGTTTACTGGGTGACTACACCATTCTGAACCCCCACATCCATCACACCACCTCCATACTCATTGCCCTCACTATAGCCAAGAAAATGATCCTTAAACACTGGAAGACCAGGAACTCCATAAACATTACACAGTGGAAAAAGCTACTTTTAATGCATAGATCACTGGAGAGATTAAATACTATAGAAATTATTCAATTGGCCATATCCAACACTTCATGGGAACCATTTATTAAAAATATCGACCCCTTAACACTGTAATCCCCCCACTTCTGTCTCAGCCTGTTCATCAGTCCCCTCATTTCAGTCAATACTTAAATATTAGCAATAGTAAGTTCACATATACATGAAGTCCTCATATCAACTCACACCATCCATTATCAAAGCCGCTTCTCCGTCAGGGTCGCGGGGGGGGGCGCTGGAGCCTATCACAGCAGTCTTCGGGTGGAAGGCAGGATACACCCTGGACAGGTCGCCAGTCCATCACAGGGCAGACAGACAGACAGTCACTCACACACTCACACCTAGGGGCAATTTAGCACATCCAATTGGCCTGACTGCATGTCTTTGGACTGTGGGAGGAAACCGGAGAACCCGGAGGAAACCCACGCAGATACGGGGAGAACATGCAAACTCCACACAGAGAGGACTGCCTGGCCGGGGAATCGAACCCAGGCCCTCCTTGCTGTGAGGCGACAGCGCTACCCACCACGCCACTGTGCCGCCCCAACTTACACCAGTATATTGAAAATATTCTATATACATATGTACGTATGTCTGTTTGTTAGTCCGTCTATCTACTCTTTCATCTCTGTCACACTGACTAACACACACACACACACACAGACACTTGCACCAACCACCTAACCCCAATCCTCTGTTGTTTATTATTTTTGATTATTCTCTTGGTTATACTAGTTAAAAAATGCCAAACATTGTAAAATGTTTCTTTTGTTCATTTCTCTTTTTTCTTTCCGTGTTTCTAATTATATAATAAAAATAAAGAATAAAGTCGACCTCCAAAGAGGAGGGGTGGTGAAGGGCCAAAAAAAAAAAATTATACTCACAGATATTTATACTGTAACACAATTTTCCCTCAAAATCACCCCAGTTTCTTTAACAGTATATGTTAAGCTTCCAAACAATGAAATACAAGCTCTTTTATTAAAAACGTAAATAAATGTGTCCACAAGAGTCTGATGGTCCACTATTTGTAGGTTATTGACGAGTTTTCGTCTACAGTATGTATTGAGTCAGCATACGGAAGCAGACAACTTTTTAATGTGATTCATTTTAAATATATTTTTAAATAATTTTAATAATAATAATCATAATTTTAATAATACAGCACAATCCCTAATATACATATTGATGCTTCTGGGTTGATGGAAAAAGCCTTCTAACCTGAATCATCAATTAAAATGTGTTGTAGATGAAAAAGATGATGTAACATCAGAAAGGTTGATTGGTCAGTTGATATATGAGGATTCTTCCTCAAAAGGTCACACAATGCAAAGAAATAGCAGGAGTTTAAAATGATAGAGAAGCTATTACATAATACATAATAAATACATAACAAATACAGTTTTCTCCGTTGCTCTACACTGATGAAATCAGCATAAATTATCTTATTTAATATGCTGCTTTGTTGTTAATGGTCATAAATCCAATGTCCTTGATTGGAGGTGGTGCCCACCCTCCTAATATATGAAGAGATCTGATCCCTTCACACAGGTCAAGTGAGCCTGTTTGGGGCCAAATAGCACCACCTTGTGGACAAACTTTCAAACTACTAAATTGTCAAATTTAGGATTCAGATCGTAGTGCTTAGGACCCTGTTGTTTTTTTCTTACTATTATTAGGGGTCCAAGCACAAAGTGCTGGAACCGTTTTGTAATTGTGAGGATTTTTCTTATTATTATTGTTTTAGCCCACTTGTGAAATAATTTGCATTTTATGCAAAATTGCACATATTTTTAGATAGATAGATAGATAGATAGATAGATAGATAGATAGATAGATAGATAGATAGATAGATAGATAGATAGATAGATAGATAGATAGATAGATTTATTGATCCCAAAGGAAATTTAGTAGCCAGTAGCAGACACACAACACTATACAGTAACCATAAACAGGTGTGGACATATAACAAGAATTTTGAGCACGAACTAGTTCCTGGGTTTTGCCTAATCTGCACAAATCTGGTATCATTGTGGCCAGTGCACTGCAAGGGTAAATTGCTTTAACTTATTAGTCAGTGGGTGGTTAATCTCAAAATTATATGCCTTTATATTTAATGACTCTTATGAGGTCTGCAAATTTGGTCCAGATTGGCCTATAGGGGGCGCTTTAGCACTCAAAAATCCTTGAAATGATTAGTGGCACGTGGTTTCAGTTCTCTGAGACTCCTTTTGTTGTATTTTGAGTTATTAATTCACAGATTACAGCTTATTATACAGAGGTCAAAAGGTCGGTCTAAATGAAGCTTGGTGAACGTCTCTGTAACAGGTGACGGTACCATGATTGGGTATATAAGGAGCATCTAAGTAAAGATTCTTAAGTCTTAAAGAGTCTTAATTTACGACTTTACGCCAAAGTTTATGAAAAACCTGTAAGAACAGCTCAACAAGAACATTAGAATTTCAGTCCTTCACCACCCGCTGTACATAATACTGAGAAAAGATTCATTGAATAATTTGCCACCAGGGGGCGCCATTCCTGTCTTTTGTCTATGACCTCAGAATCATTAAATCTGCCCCTGGGGACAGACACAGAGTGGGGTCACAAATTCTGAGACCACCAGTGAAAATATAAACATACTGTGTTCTGAACCGCTTCTCCTTGAAGGTTGGGGGGTGGTGGTGGGGTGTTTGGGGGTGCTGGAGTCTATCCCAACAGCCATCGGGCGGAAGGCAGGATACACCCTGGACAGGTCGCCAGTCCATCGCAGGGCAGACAGTCAAATAAATCCAGATGTTCAATGTGGACTTTTGGACTCTACCACTGCAGAAGAACCACAGCAGAACACAGCTTCTATCAGTGAAAGGGGAACTCCACCACTTTTTCAAAATTTACACATAATTAAGTGTTTCAGTTGTGAACAAAGTCAGTCAGAGTGGTTTGATGTGAAATGGTTAGTTGTAGAAAAACATACAGACTGATATCTTTACAGCGGTGGTGATAGGAACCAGGGGTTGCCATGACTACAACGCAAATATAGACATTTTAAATCGAAATATTTTATTTACTATCCAGCGCCACCAGTGAACCTACACGAGTCTTCTGGGTTTATATGGAATGTTGATGATGATAAAATCATCATAAATCTGAAAAAATATTTCCTCTTTTGACTTGAAACACTCAGCATGTGTCTCTCCACCATGGAGGGATTTAAAATGAATGTATTTAAAAATAAAACATGTTAAGCCTAAACTTCACAGAACTATCATAAAACAGCGTCTCGGTCATCAGGCAGTGAATTCATAACTATTTCATGTAGGAACTTTCTGTGAAGGAGCTTTTAGAGGGGGACGTCTGGTTCCTATCACCACCACTGTAAACGGTTCTGACTCTGTGAGTTTCTCTAGAAACAGAGCGTTTCACACCAAACCGCCCTGAACGCCTCTGTTTACATCTCAACCACTAATTATGCAGAAAGTCTGTAAAATCAGTGGAGTTTCCCTTTAAAGTGTGAAGAGAGTTTGGAGACTGTTGTATAAAAGAATGTAGAAATGCTAATGATGTAGAAGATGTTTGTTTGATGTACGAGAGAGTAACAATGTTACTGTTACTGTTAATGTTTAATGTTCTTATAACCAGGCTGGTGATTATCTGTGGTGATGTGGTGACGGACAGAGGCGTGTTAAAGTGCAGTCGTGTGGTTTTGATGCAGCGAGCTGGTGAGAACAGCTGAGGGTCAGTTTTGTAGCTGGAAAATCTTCAAGCTAGGATGTGAAAGTAACACACACAGCGTTTGTATGATGTGTCAGATTTCATACATTCATACTGGGGTTCAATCCCCCGCCTGGGTAAGCACCTTACACTATACCAATAAGAGTCCTTGGGCAAGACTCCTAACACTACTTTTGCCTACTTGTGTAAAATGATCAAATTGTATGCATCACTCTAGAATTACTCATCATCTGTCCCCGCTGTTTTTGGGATTTTCACCAACATGGTAATATTTTGCATTATAATGATAGTTTCTGTAAATATATCGCCAATTTCAGACGCCAATTTCAGTGCTATTTGTGCTTTATTATGATTTCACTGTGATTTGTTACTGTAAGAGGCTTGTTGACTCCATCACTTCTCCAAAAACATCTGAGTACTACAGCTTATTGTATTCATACAGCTTCAAACGGAAGGGCTAAACTATAACCACATCTTTATTAGCGCTAAGAGACGATGTCTAGTTTTACTGCCAGATGAACAGCCTTGCTGTAGAAGTTCTGTTTTACTGCTGGGTGTAAGACTTTTTCTAAACTCAGCAAAATGATTTGAGTTTGAAGACGGTTGGACTATAAAAATCACACATGAAATGTTCAGTAATGACGGTTTCCATCAAAGTTTTATTGAAAAAAACAAATATATTTTAATAAAAATGATACATTTTGGGCATCACAGAGACACAACTTTTATTTTTGTTCTGCCACTTTGTAAATACAGTGAACATATGGATCCACCACATTGTAGTTGGTACCTGGAGTAGAGAAGTTAAGAGAGCCGTCAGCAGTAATGCGGCAATAATCTGAAGCCAGATATCAATCTAATGTTCATTAACTCACTTCTATTGGAAGTGTGGTATTTTACCGTCTCTCTGCTGCTCTCTCTGGTCTTTCCTCTCACTCTGTTTGATGAAGATCAGGATGAGAAGAGCACTGAGCAGAACCGCAATCACAGCTCCAAACACCAGAGTCAGCAGGTAGAACACTTTAGGAGGAGAGCAGGATTCTGAAAACACCATAAAAACACATGATCACCTTTAAAATACACAGATTTAACTAAGAACCCAGATCAAAACTGCTATATATAAAATATTTATGAAAATAATAAAGTGTAAATAATAAAGTAAGTAATGCACGGGAGCAGAAACAAAAACCTTCAGGTAAATACAGTGAATAACTAACCTTCTGTAGGTCTGTCTGGATTCCTGGAGGAGGTTCTGTTTCCCTCTGAAATGTAAGTCTTTTAATCACTGATCATTAAATAGATTAATACTTTTAATCAAGTTACCTGAAATGTTTAAGACTCATTTTGTGAAATATTGTACATTACCTCTGATTTGTAGACGTGTTGTGGTGCTGAAGGTCATGAATTTTCCCTCCAGACTGCTGCAGTAATAGAGTCCTGAGTCAGAGAGATTAACTGCAGTTATAGTGAGAGAGGAGAACGTGGAGTTCACTCCCATCACTGACCTCTCACTATCAGAGATGAATCTACAGGGTTTGGATGATGATGATGTATAATATCTGCATGCAATATAAACTGGTGCTGAATTATTTGTGTGTTTACACCAGAATAAATAATCTAGTTGAGTCAGACTGTGTTTACACCAGAGAGTGACATCATCACCAGGTTCTGCTTCTACAGTTAAACCAGCCTGAGAGCTCAAACTCACTGACAGCACACCTGAAACACACAAGACAGGACAGACGTACATTATATCAGGTCTATCTGTAATGGGTTTGTATGGAAATGAACAGCTACAGACTGAATTGAGTGTGTTTGCCCAGTCCAGCTCTGCTCATGTTCATACGTGCATTGTTTCATCTTTAGTTGGGATCATTACTAAAACGTCTAGCGGTTCTCTCAGAACCAGTTCTGTACAGAACGTTGACTGTAAAGGCTTGTTGACTACAAAACATCTTCAAAAAAATCGTATTACCACCTATTTCTTTCATACAGTTGCATACTGCTATAACTTGATCTCAGGGTAAGGTGGTCTTGGTCTTGTCTAGGTCTCAACATCATTGTGACTCGGTCTCAAGGCGAGGTGGTCTCCGTCTTGTCTAGGTCTCAACATCATTTGGACTCGGTTTCGGGGTAAGGTGGTCTTGGTCTTGTCTAGGTCTCAGTATCATTCTGACTCGGTCTCAAGGCGAGGTGGTCTCAGTCTTGTCTAGGTCTCAACATCATTTGGACTTGGTTTCGGGGTAAGGTGGTCTCCGTCTTGAGACAATCATGTATAATGAACAGTAATGAACGTGCAAAGAAAAATTTTTTTCCTCCTTTCTTCTTTTTATTTTCATAATTTTAAAAAAAATCTCTAACTGGTTTCAGTCTTGGTTTAAACTCAACTACTACATAGTCTTGATTTCAGCTTGGACTATTCTGTGTGATTTTGACTACAACACTACCACAGAGCAAGGAATTCCTGCATTCTGGTGCACAGCATTTGTGGTCCCTACAAGTCCTGCATGAAATGAATCATGCATTAACAGATTCTGTCAGCTTTTGAAGAGACTGAAGAATTTAGTCTTTTAGAATAAATGCAATTTCAGAAACACTTACCGATCCCACACAGCAGCAGAGCCATATGTAGAAAGTGACCCATCACAGTTCCATCTCCCATCAGCACGACAAATGAACTGTCTTTTCAAGTTCTGCTCTGTTTAAACAGAGGGGTGGGTCCTCAACATCGTCTGGTACTTCAGAATTGCTGTATTTTCCAATAGCAGTAGAGCGGTCACATTCAGATTGGAACCACAGGCTACATGTGGTCCACCTAACTGCGAATTTTCTGTTGAAGAGTGCCGAAAAAATAATAACACATAAAAAACAAACAAACAAAAGCACTATACGTTTTTATTCCACACTTCTGTGACTTAATAATAGCTCAGCCAGTTTGCATTAGTTACATAATTACAAGTCCTTGTAGTTACTGAATTATAAGCCTTAGTAAGTAATAAGCCTAAGATTTTAAAGGGGTAAGGAGTTCCTCCTTCACACTGGAATATTTAGACAGAAATCTCTGAAGTTACTACATCAATAAAATAAAATCTATCCCTGTCTCTGCTATTAAAGCACATAATGGGTCTCTTCTCTAGGCAGCAGTAATAATATAATGTAAAGTTTTTTTTTATTACAAATTACAGTAGAATCTTTGAAATTTGAGAATGAATTTCATATTTTCTGGGCATTTTTTCAGTGTTGTTTTGCCTTAATGACAGTGGGTACTTGAGCTCCAAGAGTCTGTGTAAAAGCCAAACGCTAATGAGCAGAGTAAATCCACCTAGACTCATCTGAAAACAGGCTTCAGTGGAAGGAGCCTAAGACTAAACTATGATTGTGGATCATTTCTATTCAGAAGAGAAAACTACAGTGTAATCAATAAGCTGACGATCACGATTGCTAGAAGATGAAATATTCTGTCAAACTCATAATATTAGACCAACTGACATCCTTCGTCCACATCTTACAGAAGCTGGGTCTCTATTATTAGTTTGTATATAATATAAACTGGTGCTGAATTATTTGTGTGTTTACACCAGAATAAATAATCTAGTTGAGTCAGACTGTGTTTACACCAGAGAGTGACATCACCACCAGGTTCTGCTTCTACAGTTAAACCAGCCTGAGAGCTCAAACTCACTGACAGCACACCTGAAACACACAAGACAGGACAGACGTACATTATATCAGGTCTATCTGTAATGGGTTTGTATGGAAATGAACAGCTACAGACTGAATTGAGTGTGTTTGCCCAGTCCAGCTCTGCTCATGTTCATACGTGCATTGTTTCATCTTTAGTTGGGATCATTACTAAAACGTCTAGCGGTTCTCTCAGAACCAGTTCTGTACAGAACGTTGACTGTAAAGGCTTGTTGACTACAAAACATCTTCAAAAAAATCGTATTACCACTTATTTCTTTCATACAGTTGCATACTGCTATAACTTGATCTCAGGGTAAGGTGGTCTTGGTCTTGTCTAGGTCTCAACATCATTGTGACTCGGTCTCAAGGCGAGGTGGTCTCCGTCTTGTCTAGGTCTCAACATCATTTGGACTCGGTTTCGGGGTAAGGTGGTCTTGGTCTTGAATTTCATATTTTCTGGGCATTTTCTCAGTGTGAGCTCCAAGAGTTTGTGTAAAAGCCAAACGCTAATGAGCAGAGTAAATCCACCTAGACTCATCTGAAAACAGGCTTCAGTGGAAGGAGCCTAAGACTAAACTATGATTGTGGATCATTTCTATTCAGAAGAGAAAACTACAGTGTAATCAATAAGCTGACGATCACGATTGCTAGAAGATGAAATATTCTGTCAAACTCATAATATTAGACCAACTGACATCCTTCGTCCACATCTTACAGAAGCTGGGTCTCTATTATTAGTTTGTATATGAACTGACTATAACTTCAAACCTCAATACCGAAATACTGAACTATTATAAGATGACCCTGGATGAGTCTAGAGTTTGAACTCTATATGCTGTGAATGTTTAGTCGTCTTTAATGAAATTTTATGTAGTATATTGTTGTTGTCAGAACAAAACCTTGTATCTCCAAAATGGAAAATGGTAACTTTATAGAAGGAGAAAAAACACTTTATTTTTTTTTTTAAAAACACTTTATTATATAAGCCAATGGAACCAGAAATTGTTCCAAGTAATTTTGGAGCATTTCTTTTATTCCATTCATCATGAAAAGTACGCACAATTTAAAGAGCAAATTATGGAAAAAATGGAGATACGAGGTTTTATTCCAACATATATGTCTGTGGTGGTCCTGTGTGTGTCCTGACCACTGAATAACAGGGTAAAAGGGGGCTAACACAGTATCAGAGAAACAGATGGACTAGAGTCTGTAACTGTAGAACTACAAAGTTGGTGAACTATTGGCGAATGAGGTCCACAGAGTGTAGATAGAGGGATGTATGTTATGGCTGATCGTTGTATATTGCAAGTCATTGAACTAGAGGTCCATTTCATACAATTCAAAAGCATCTTATATCATTTGTATGAAGCAGAACAATGTAAACTATATGATACTTAGCAAATGTTCTGTAGCCTATATATGAAAACAATCTTAAGAGAAAAAGAGACCTTAGTTCTTTAGTTTATGTAGAACTTAATGTTCATCTTAGGATGCTTTGTTCATGGTTTCTTAAGAAAGCTTTCATGAATTTGACCCCTGGTGTTATTTTAGGAGAGTGGTCCGTTGTTAACAGTAAACAGGTTTTTTCTTTATCTGTGGTAGTGGAAAATGAGACATGCTAAGCTGCAGCCGTGTGGTTTTGATGCAGCGAGCTGGTAAAAACACCTGCAGGTCAGTTTTTTTGCGGTTGGAAAATATTCAGACCAAGATGTGAATGCACAAAGACCAGGGCTGAGGACATTTTTTTCGAGTGATTTCCGCAGGCCAGACTGGTTGGGGAGGCGTGAGGAGGGCAGAGGGGTGTTGGGGTTCTGCTTCGGGGGAAAAACATTGTTCATTGATCCTACGTGCACAATACATGCTCACTGTTGCAGGGTTTTAATGCACGTCTTGTTTCCAGCTATAAAAGCAAACATAGACCTGTTCAATACGGTAGCTTTTTCATTTGCTTTCAGAATCGTTTTTACAATAGTTTGCTGCAGAGGTGGTTTTTACCGTCTTTCAGTTCAAAAATCGAACTTTTACGTGCCATCACATTTACCACACTGATGAGCTATTTCTGTATTATCTTGATGTGTAAAGTTGTGGACAAGTGAGGTTGTTCTTGTACTAAATATTCAGTAGGTTCTGATACATTTTATGACAGCCACTGAAATTCCATGTCAAATCTTACTAAAAACTAATTGTATCAGCATCAAATCTTTGCTAAACTCAAATCTGATCTGTTTCCAAGTCGCTATGTCATATATAATCTAATATTATACCATTAATCAGTAAAATATAGTGTATAAATATAAACTATATACCACGACTTGAGACCTGGTCTGTGATGTGTTTCATGAAGGTTTTTCTCTGCAGTGTGTTTAGTTCACATGTATTCATGTCACTTTATGCTAGGACAGGACCGAAAAAGAGCTGGTAAGTAAAAGTCCCAAACTAGTAATGAAATAAAACTAATAATAAACTATGAGTATGTGTAGAATTGCCTGTAAAATAACGCCTGCCTTGCATATTGCAGACAGTAAATTAACCAGTCCTCTACAGACAACACACCTCTGCACATTTCAGTGCACAGTTTCTATTTATTTGCTGAGTTGAACACATTGGGGAAAGTTGTAACATATAAATGTGCAGTAAGTTTGGCCCCAGGCCACATTTCATGTTTTACGTTTTTCCCCAATGTATTAAATTCAGCAGATCAGTGTGCAGGAGTGTGTTCCCTATCAAAGACTTTTTAAAACAATCAACCATGCGATTACAGTGAGATGAACCAATTCTCAGACTATACATGGTCAACATTGTCTGATATGCTCTAAATTCCTGTTAAACTCCATGTCTCTGTTTATTAAATGATTGAATGATGCTTTTCACCTTCACATTAACTCAAAGCCGATTCATCTTTGCCGGTCTAACTGCTGCTAAAAAGACTTTCATACAGAACTGGATTCATCCGTACAAGCGACTATCACAACAGTGGCTACTAGTCTATGATATTGTCTCCCTTGAGCACATTACTGCCATGGTAAACAAAGCTAGACCAGCTACAATACTGGCGGGAGATGCGATTAAATCAGCTCTCGAGGATTTAGTACTAATACATTAGATGAATTCCTGCAAAACTCTATATATTTTCTTATCTGGTGTGACCGTGTTTATATTTGTACTGGTGAAGACTCATCTTGGCTGTACCTGTTCATGTTTCTTTACACTCAACACTAAGTTGAGTTACTTATCTGTTGAAAGCTAAAAACAACAACAACAACATTAAATTCGACCAGGGGCACCCACATTTTGCAGATGTTATCTGCTCCCTCTGTGATCTTTGCTCCATTCCTCTGCTGCTGCGTGGTTTTGATGTTGACTCGTGTAGCACAGCTTATGGATTCTGTTCTTCATCCAGTTATTTATTTACCCACTCATGTACGTTTTGGTTTGCATCAATTTCTGAATAAAAGATGGTCTATAAAGAATATAAATATGAAATATTCTATTATTATGTGCTCTTAGATTAGATCGGTTGGCTTAGAGTTGTGGATATTTGTATTTTTATTATTATTATTATTATTATAGTGTTGTGTCCACCACTGAGATCCAGCTGACAGAGTGAGGTGATGGCCTGTCCTTTTTGACTTGTGGTTTTCAATTCCAAAAGGGTCCATTCACTGTGCAGCCAGCGCAGGGTTCTTCAGCTTGACCGCTTGTTGGTGCTGTGGACAGCCTAAGGCAGTAGAATACCTTAGTTGTGATTTCAGTTCAGAGGATGGTCAGATCTAATGAAATTAGGCGTCTTTTCCAGTCATTGGGTAGTAAGCTCTAATAATATGCTACTGGAAGTAGGTGGTTTGGGAAGTTTTAGTAGTGCCTTTTATAATTGATCATCCCCATGGACTTGCTGTAAGGATAAGGGATTTAGGCTGTTTAGAGATGCTGTAAACTAGCTAATTTGATGGCACTGCATTAATGTGGAGCATTGAGGTTTTATTTCTCAGGCGTTTGGTGCTGTGGGCCCGATACTCGGCTCTAGACTGGTTGGCTGTTTTGTGATGAAGGCTGGAGCCATTATGCTGTATACCACTGATTGAGGGTTCCTGAGCTGAATAAGAGTTCTCCCATCATGAGGGAAAGTCATCCTGCCTGATTTTCTTCTTTTCTTCTGTTTGTTTGCCTTTTTTATTCAAGACAAGTCACAAGGCCTTAAACGTGGAGTCCCACCTCAAGATTGCTCGCTGAGCAATTGATGTTTCTCCAATTCTACTCCAAATCCGCTCCTCTAAGCTAGATTTTCTCAGAGTGCGATTTTCTCAGAGATTTTGACTAAATATAAATGCACAACTGAGCTGCTGGAGTCACTAATTCAGACGTGCATTTAAAAAAATATTTACTGTAAAACCTGTTCACTGACCTTAAACTGATTCAGTGTAACACCGTCAAAACAACTGCTTTGGCCCAATGTAACTGAGCAGCCTAATACATCACTGCCCACTAGTGGAGAATCATGGTATATCACCAACAATCACCCATACATTTTAATATTTATATATATTATTTCATTACATGATATGCATTATGAATGATTATTTTGCTTAAGTACAGTATTTTCCCTATTCCCCTCACATATTAACTTACTTTCCTCAGCATCGTTCAAACACCGAGACGCCAGATCACTGTATAATAATGTTTTGTACACAGGAGCAATAATGACCAATGTAACCTTAAAGCAAACATCAAACTGTGTTTTTATACATTATTTTTTACTGAAATGTACTGCCTTCATATGAGTCTTCATATATGGTTCTTCAGATTGATGTGCTGTACATGGTTCTATATAGAACCTGTTTGAAAAAGTTTATTTATAGCACCAACAACGTTCTGTTGGTGTTATGATGTCAAGCTTGCAACAACAGAAGAACCCTTTTTGCTGCTTTATAGAACCACACAACACATTCTCCGTCACCAGAACCATTTCACCATGCTAAGAACCAATTAAATCATGAAATTCTTCCATGTAGAGCTCATGGTTCTAAGTAAAACCATTGTCTTTACTAAAGAACCTTGTGTGCACATATGCATGTGAGTATATAAGAAACTCCTTAGTGCTAGTAGGGTCTATAACGCCTTTTTACATGGTACATCAACATTCCAGTGAGGAGGGCGTTTACGCATCTGGCAACCTGACCACTCCTTCAGCTGCTGAGTTCTCCAGGAAGCACTGAATTCATGGAAAAGCACAGCTCCATGAACAAAAGCCTCCAGGTTCTGCTGTGCTGATCATGAATTTCTGTACCGTAGTGCAGAACTTGCTTCTTCTCATGGTTCAGATTCCTCTAACTTCAGCAGGTGAGTGATTGTGATCTGGGTGAGAGGCTCACATGTTCACTCTGACCTTCTGACTGAATTTACATTCACCATTAAGTCGTAAGCTAGACGTTGCTCAGCTACATCATAAATCAACATTATTTCATATGTAGATCCGTGGATCTGTGAAACCGAATGGAGGAGTTTGAATTTTACATAAGAAGCTTTTCCTGTGGTTAGTCAAATGCCATGATACAACAAAACCTGTATTCCATAAACCAGCATGCAGATCAGTTTAAACAGCCTGTATATGAATCATATTACAGCTCTGCCCTCGTGATTTGTGAACTTCTGTTTACATTATGGATTTAGAAGTTCTTATGCTTGGAGAAAGTTCATGAATATCAGCCGTTTCAGTTTTACAACCTGGAGGGTTCTCTTGCTCCTGGTGACAGATGATGCTGAACAGCTTCCTTAAATGTGATTGGAGGGCGGCTGGTGGTTATAAAGCCATGAGCGGGAGTCTTGTAGGGTTGCCATATTGGTGAAAAGGCTGAGTTTCGAACTTTGTGAAATCAGTGGAGGCAACACTACACTGAGGATCGACCTATGACTCAAACTCAAATAGAGACATTGAGTAAAATGTAAAGTTTGTATTTGATTCTGTTCACAGTTCAGGAAACTGTTTCTTTTTTTCATTTGCACTTTTTGCTCTTGTTGAAAGGTAGAATATTGAAAAGATCTACACTGAAAAAGGCCTTAAAAAGCCTCTTATTGAGTCACAAAAAATGCAAATTTTAGATTATGATCTACATTTTGTATTTTTGCATACATTTCCTTACTCTCAAAGATATCATTCATTCCTCAGTAAGGGAATCAATCTGGCAACCTGCTAACCTCCACAATGGCTACTGAGCTTAAACATATTTTAGATTAAAAAAGAATTCTACCCCTAATAATAATTAGTAGTAGTAGTAGTAAATAAAATTAATTACTTAATTAACTAATGAGTAATAATAATAATAATAATTATTATTATTATTATTATTTTGATCTTTTTCAGCCTCCCACTCTCTGAAGTACCTCAGTACTGGAGTCACACCAGGAATACATTTCCCAGAATTCATCGCCGTGGGTCTGGTGGATGGGGAACTGTTTGAGTACTACGACAGTAACATCAGAAAGGTGATCCCAAAGACAGAGTGGATAAAGAAGATCAATGCTGATGTT
>NC_051230.1:32501153-32513653 GCF_015220715.1 Pygocentrus nattereri
TGTCTATTGTTGGAAGATACTTTTTTCAACAGTTTAAGAAAGAAATAAGCTGGAAAGCACAATAAGCTGCCTGCTAAAGGTACAATGCATTTTAAAGAGGCTGTGCTTGTGAAAAACTGCCATTATTTGTATTTTGATGATTTTCTAAGACAAACACTGACAAAATGTGAGATGGATGTTCTGCTCTGCATGTTCTGTTTCTATTTATATGAAACACTCAGGGTGTCTAGTCACAGACCCTCTCAGGATTCGGAGGACCTGATTTAGGATCAATTTTTGTGAGAACAACAGTCTTAAAAACAGGGAGAAGCTGATCTGAGATCAGTTCTGTTACTCTGAGCTGCTTAGTGAATATCAGCACTGATTCACAGACTTGTTTACAGGACACAAGAGATACAAATGCATATTATTTGTGTGCTCTACTGATATACTTGTTGAATCAACATACAGTGTAACACTACAGTAACATTAGCTTTGTAATGAGCTACAAGTGAACTACTTCAAAATGAAGAATGAAAAGAGCTTTAATAAATATGCTTTTGCTGACTGCACAGTGATAAACATCACAGTATAAATATGACAAGCATTACTGTTTACATTAATTTACCATTCACGTTAAACTGTCTATTAGGTAGAGTGGAGCTGGCACTAGGTTACGAGTTGACAGTTAGCTGCAACTCCAATTACTCAACCTATTAGAAGTGAAGTAAAACAATGTAAACTGTTGCAATATGTCCATCCAGATGAGTGTTTATATTTTTTGGAGTTTTGTTGCACATGTGTAAAGTAAATAAATCTATGATCTAATGTTATTGTGTGATTTGTGATTTATATTGTAAATATGATCTACATTTACAACATTAGGACTGATTTAATTCTGAAGCTACTGTATTGTTCACCAATGTTGTGTGTGAAAGTTTTCTGTGGTACAGCTCTTCCCTCTGAGCCCCTGGGAAAAATCATCACTGTATCAATGTGGAACATACAGAACCTGTCAGACAGAACCTTGGATTGTATCTATGGGCTCAATCTTCAGTATTCATAGATCGTATCCATTTCACTGTGAAGTAAACAAGAGGTTTATAGTCAGAAAGATCTTGATAATAATCATCAGCCTAAGCTGGGCTTCAGAGAGGTTTCTGTAAAGACTGATATTTAAACGGCTCTTTTTTTTTTGCGTTGCAGAGTCATGAGCTTCAAGACGCTGAGACGCTTTTTCTTTTATTATGCTAAACACCAGAATATAAACATAATTCTCATTAATGTAACGTGGCAACAGTTTAAAAGTAGGATAGGGTCATTCTACAGAAACGTAAAACCATGGCAGGCTTTCACTTTGTTACGTTTATTAAATGATACATTTATATATTAAAGTAAAGCAGTACATTTTTTAACCAGTTCCACCTTCTTGAGCCTGAATTTAGCAATACTGGTTATTAAACAAATGATGTAGAATTTCAAGCACCACAGAACAGCTCGCTGTCACATTCACGTGTAAAGGCTGAGACCATGTTTTGAAGAAAAAAAAATGTTTTCTGCATTTTTTACTGCAATAATCTATACATGACTATAGAATATATGATCAAATACATTATAAATATATTGATATATGTCCAATATGAATATTATGAAATATATCATCAAAGTTGTGGTTTACAGGAGTCGTGTCACTGGTGCTACTGCACAAAATCTCTTACTTTGAAATAAAAATCACACTGATGACATCACTTGACTTCCGTTCACCTGTGGTCTGAGGATCTATGAAGAAAAGCCCTTGGTGAGTCCACAGTGTCTTTCAGTTATCAGAGCTCATGATTTCATAAGGAGCTTTTAGCTGAAGTCACTGATGTGACGAGATAATTGTGAAAAAATACAACACGAATGGATCCAATTACATATTTTCATGGATATTTCATGATTAACAACATGTGGTTTGATGCTCTGTAGCAGACCAGTATAATGCACTTCTAATGAAAAGCATCTCTGGTGTTCTTCCTTATGTGTGACACCAGTGAGGGTCAGTAACACCAGTGACACCAGTGACTCCTATGGAGCGACAGGGAAGTAGATATTTCTGTAGAAATGATAATAAAGACACTTTGACTGACTTGAACTGTGAAGTTCCTGAGGAAAGCCCCTCCATGTCACAGTGCGAAGGACTGAATTGATTGAACGAATGTTCTTTCATTATCCTTCTTATTGAATGTTTATTCCTCACTTTATTCCCTTTATCATTTTTCCTGCAAGAATGTACAGATATGTTATTAACAGTGATGTCAACTTTGGTTGATATCAAGACTTTTTAAAAAATGTTTCCCGCATTTTTTTGAACAAACAAACACAATGAATTATATGACTGCTAGAAAGCCACGACATGCTAAATTCTAACTATTAAAACATTTCAAATCTGTTTTTAACCATGTGTAACCATTTACTTGGGGCAGTATTTTGACTGTATGTACCAATATTGATAAATACATGTACCTTTTTTTTATATTAAAGACTTTGTAGAGAATTTTGAAAACCATTTATGTTATCTAAAATATGTTAAAATGTCTTTATCATTCTGCTTTGATGTGATAAGATGTGAAACAGTCAATAAACCCTCACAACAGAAGTGGTCTTTGCACTTGGCAACTGCCTAGGGACCCCATGAGCCAAGAAAATAAAAATTAGACATGCTGGAGGGTCTTGATGTTGAATCATCTCCTCTGAAATAAATATACATTTTGAAAACAGGTGGTATCGTAAATTTTATTGATTATTTTCAGACACTCTAAAGCAGCACCACCTCTCCGGTCACGGTTATAATGGAATATTCCATGTTGTCAGTGCATAAAGACACACTGGTATAAAGTGCTAATCTACATTATGGAGAGGATGTTCTTCAGCGTGATTCTCTGAGAGAGTAAAGCCAATAAAAACATCCAGGTGCAAAAGAGAAACACAAAAGGAGGAAATAAAGAAAGATGTGTGTCGCTGCACTCTAACAAAACTAACAGCCTCATAACACCCTGTTAGTAAAGATGGTTCCAGTGTTGGTATAATCACTCAAAAAAGTCCATTACCTTTACTAAGGACTTCTCTCAAACGTATGGAATTACAGTACTTCATGGTATTTCCTGGAAAAAGTAACCTCATTACTCACTACTGTTACTCTATACTTCAGTATATTGGCAGATACTTTAATTTCCTCAGAATCACTAAATCCACCTCTGGCTGAGAGATATAATCCAAGGATCTGTGTTTGGGGGGTGGGGGGTGGGGTATGGGGGGTGTTGGGTTGCTTATGATGTTATGCTGAAGTTCTTTAGCTGCTCCATCCACAATCAATAAGCTTCTATTTTTGGTATTCTTGACTAACTAGTGATGCAGCACTGGTCTGCCTCAGGACGGCATTGTAGCAAATAGGTTCAACCAGTTGGTTCTACATAGCCCAGCAACTGTAACTCTGTCCAGGATAGCTCTGAAAAACTTTACAATATGCCATAACATCTTTGTAAACCTGAGAACTCGCCCAGTTTTTGTAAGAGATTGGTGGAAAGAGTGAATTGTTACTGATTTCTTAAACTAAAGATAGAAGAGGAGATAAATAAGATCTTAATTAATGTGTTGAATAGCGTATTACCAAACTGGCCAACAACACTTCCAGAAGAACAATTGATAAACATTCTGTTGCCATTAAAGCTAGCATCATCTGCATTATAGCAAGAGGAGCCAGCCAACTTTGGATTAATGAGCCAACATGGAACCTCCTGGAATACGTGGTATTTGGCACAGTGGCTAGCACCACTCTACTGTCCACACTAACATGGTTGTTAGGCTGAGGGTTTGACATTTTTTTGCCACTTTGCAGTCAGATGCCTGTTTCAATTCTTTGTTTAACTTGGATTTTCTTCTTTTAATATTTCGACTCTCCATCCAAAGTGTGTTACAAAAAAAAATCACATGCAAAAAGACAAAAACATTAGATAAGATTTATTTATTAGATAAAAGATAAGTACAGTGTATTGAGACACAATCATCTGGAAAACTCAGAACCTTAATTTTATCTATTGTAGTTTTGGTCCTGCATCCCCACCACATTGAATATTTTTCTACAGTAAGTTCAGCTGAATAAATATATGTTGTCTGATCAGATATCTCCTAGTTAATAATGATGAGATGCTCCAGTTCTGAATGTGGAAACTGAGATCTGAACAAAAGTCAAGTCCCAAAGCCAAGAGTGCAGGTGGGGTAAAAGAGATTTTGCTAGTGCTGTTATACCAAGGCTCCTGCTTGGTGCCAAAACATGTAAATATTTATGCAACAAAGCCATCTCAACCATCTGAGGGCAAAAGGAGAGTCATGGTAATCAAATCAAAGTGAGCTTCAGAGTTTCAGGAAGGTTGTCTGAGATAGAACGGTTTCTTAATTAAAAGCTCATAAAAAGCACAGCAGTGTTGCCAACAAAACTCTGAAAATATTTCAGGTATGATGGAGACTGATTTCACAGAAAAGACACAAACATTTGTATAAACAAAGGGCTTTTTTGCTGGTCTCTTCACACGTCCTATCTTCTGAATTCTTTCAGTATCTTCTTCTCTTCGCATCTGTCCTAATAGGAGAAACATAAAGACAGCATGACTGTTTGTATTTGAACTGTGGTTTAATGTTAGGTTAACATTACACAGACAGAGTTTAGTGAACACGCAGTATAGAAACAGCTTCTGTTCAGTTTACGCATTACAGAGTAAAGAGAAGACTCACTCTGTCAAATCACCATGAAGGCGTTGGACGTTTAAGAGTTGTTGGACGATGAGTCTCCATCACAAGCTGTAACACATGCAAACACTTTTAAACATTTGCTCCTGATGAAGTGAGATAAACAATACTTTATACACATGCTTTATATTTTAAGAGGAGCATGGTATGCAAAACTATGCCTGCCCCACTTCTACCTCAATTAAAAAGGACATTTTTAAAAGGACGTTCTTGTTAACACTGATATTTATCAGTTTAAGGTCTGTTGTATTGGCTGTGTTTATTAAGTTCTGCCATTTCTTGATTTTAATATTCATCATCAGTGAGTGTTACATGGCTAGAGGTCACCTTCCCCACAATTTACCTATAATCTTATTAAGGTGGTCCAAGGAGATGAGTGCCTTTGGGGGCAGTCGTGGGCTGGAGGTTAGGGATCTGGCCCTGTGACCGGAAGGTTGCCGGTTCAATCCCCAGCGCCGACAGTCCATGACTGAGGTGTCCTTGAGCAAGACACCTAACCCCCAATTGCTCCCTGGGCGCTGAGGATAGGGCTGCCCACCGCTCTGGGCAAGTGTGCTCACTGCCCCCTAGTGTGTGTGTTCACTAGTGTGTATGTGGTGTTTCACTTGCATGGATGGGTTAAATGCGGAGATGGAATTTCCTTGGTTGTGGGATCAAAAAAGTATCACTCACTCACTAAGACAGCATTTTATCATTCCATCTAGGCTTTATGGGTACCGTGCCATACCATTTGGTCTCATGAATGCCCCCGCTGTCTTCCAGTGCCTTATTAATGATGTCCTCAAAAGACCCTAAACCATTATGTGCATCATTACCTAGACCAGTGTTTGGCAAACCAAATAGAAGAAGCATTTTGTCCTTTCAACAAAAATCAAACCAAAGAGGGAGCCACAACATTTAATGCCCATTTTACTATCTTGGCTGTCAATATGTCTTAGTACTCTTCTTCTTCTTCTTCTTCTTCTTTCGGCTGCTCCCTTTAGGGGTCGCCACAGCGGATCATCTGCCTCCATCTTGCCCTATCCACTGCCTCCACTACTTTTACACCAACCATCTCCATGTCCACCTTCACTACATCCATAAACCTTCTCTGGGGTCTACCTCTTCTCCTTCTACCCGGCAGCTCCATCTCCAACATTCTTTGACCAATATGTGCTAATGTACTAGTATAGGATAAAAAATATAAATATATAAATATCAACAAAAACACACTTAAGTTTTAGCTCACATATAACCACTTTTCTCACATCTGCATCAGGAAACCTTTCCTCAAAAGAATAAAATTTTCTTGTAAAATGTCTCTCAACATTAGACTTTTCATCAGGCCATAGTCAGCTTCTCATTCACCAGCTTCTTGTTTGAATTTTGCCGTTCCACATGAAATGCCACAACAGGGCAGTAAAAGAGCCAACCCCTGACCTAGATGGTATCCTATAGTCATTTTGTAAATTAACACCTAGCTCATGCCGCTGCTCCTCCCCGTTGAGAGAAGCCAGTTGAGGTGGTCGGGCATCTGGTAAGGAGGTGTTCCAGACATGTCCGACAGGGAGGAGACCCCAGGGAAGACCCAGGACACGGTGGAGGGATTATATCTCTCGACTGTCTTGGGAACGCCTCGGTATCCATCCGGAAGAGCTGGAGGAGGCAACGGGGGAGAGGGAGGCCTGGGCCTCTTTGCTTAGGCTGCTACCCCCGCGACCCGGACTCGGATAAGCGGTTGAGGATGGATGGATAATAATAACAAATATAATCTTTATAGCTACTCAAAGTGCTTTACAGACCATTGATAAAGCTTAACAGTGCTACATAAAACTATAAGCCTTCATTTAAAACCATATAAGACAAAAACACAGATTACCCACAACTGCCCACAGGACGCTGCCCACAGGATGCTTTTGGCTATATATTTTGAATGGTGGACTGTTCTCAGTCCAGCAGCGACACTGAGGTGTTTAAAAACTCCAGCAGCTCTGCAGTGTCTGATCCACTCAGACCAGCACAACACACACTAACACATGAATGAGGTTTATTAATATTTCAGGAAAAATGTAACCTAGTGGACCTAAAGTGAGATTGAGTTGATTATAGAAATTGTAAATGAGAAACAATTCTTATATCATGATTATACAGTCAGTACAGGTAACTGCACCATAACCTGTAGTTTGTACCCTGTTGAGTTTCTCCATCCTTCACCGATAATAAAGCTTATATAAACGGTGTTTTCTCTTGTGCAGTTCTGATAAATATATAACGTATGAGTCAGATCTGCAGCACCATCTGCTGGACAAAATGATATAATGCCTAATGAAATCAAATATGTTCTGTTTTTCAGCAAATTGACTTTCTACTGGTCTGTTTTTATCCATACTGTACAAACGACCGATGTAAAATAATTTCTGGAATTTAAGTTCAAATGAATAACTCACAGCTGCCTTAGAAGGCTGTCTTTTTCATCTAAAGATGTTTGATAAATATGATGAGATTACTGATGTAACATGAAATAATATTATTGATTTATGCAGTAAATCATTACAGTCTAGATCACAGTCTAGATCACAGTCTAGATCACTTAACTGCAGGTGTACATTCAGTGAGACGGTGATCAGAGTGAAAGTGTGAAGAATCAGATCATATTTAATATCAGGCTGAGATCAGACTCACCTGCTGAAGTAAGATGAATATGAACTGAGAGGAGAAGCAGAGATTTCACTGCACAGAGATCCATTAGAACGTTTCAGTTACTTACTGTTTACTTCCTATTTACTTTACTGCTTCCTTGTAAGCCAAGAAATAGCAGAAGGTGAAGGAGTGGCCGGGTTGCCAGATGAGTGAAATCCTCCTTACTGTACATAGTCCATACAATTGGATTATTTTAAATTGATTAAAAATGTAATAAATGCTAGGTAGGGGGCGTATCTCCCCAGGTAAGGGGGAAAATGTGAAAATGGTCAGCTGAAGCCTAAAACAGCAGGAATATTTTTGCCTGTGTATGTCTGAAATAGTGCTGCAAAGTCAAAACCTCTAATTTTTCAGCTTCTTAGTGCAAAAGCGTATCAGTCTTATATAAAGACAGGCAAAAAACACTGCTGTGAAACATTTTACAGTTCAGGTTAAATTAACTAGAGCCTCCTTTAATTTCTATACGTGGGTATTACTGTATCAGCATTTGGCCAAATAAACAAACTACTCTATTTTCACACATGACAATGGAAACGGACCTGAATAAAACATCCATCCATCCATCCATTTTCTAAGCCGCTTCTCCGTCAGGGTCGCGGGGGGGTGCTGGAGCCTATCCCAGCAGTCTTCGGGCGGAAGGCAGGATACACCCTGGATGGGCCGCCAGTCCATCGCAGGGCAGACAGACAGACACAGACAGTCACTCACACACTCACACCTAGGGGCAATTCAGCATGTCCAATTGGCCTGACTGCATGTCTTTGGACTGTGGGAGGAAACCGGAGAACCCGGAGGAAACCCACGCAGACACGGGGAGAACATGCCAACTCCACACAGAGAGGACCCCGGTCACCCGGCTGGGGAATCGAACCCAGGCCCTCCTCGCTGTGAGGCGACAGCGCTACCCACCACGCCACCGCGCCGCCTGAATAAAACAGATATATAGAAATATTCTAAGCTCCATCTGTGAAACGTTTCATAGACTTCTTCTTTTGAAAATAACCTACTAAAGTAAAAGTGTCTGTATTTCACCTACTTTCACTTTCCTCACTCACAGTCTACACAAAGTATTACACACTAAATCAGGACTGTGACCTTTTCACAGATCAGTCAGTCTGGCCCTGGGCCATTCAGCTCCCTGCAGTAATACTGGAGGACAGGGATGTGAGACCCTCCCTTGTAGTTTTAACTCTTTTATCTCTCTTTTGCTCTGAGCTTGGCAGCTTGCTATTCTTCCTTGTTTCCTGTTGGTCCAGCCTCTCAGATTTCTACCGTGTGAAATCTCCACCTCCCGCATGGACTGACCGTTTCGTCCAGATTGAGGAGTTTATTTCTCTCATTAAGGTTCCAGTCCGAGACGTGAGAGACGGGGGCACATCATGAAGTCCCTGCTGCTCCTTATCTTCACTCTTCATCTCACTTCAGCAGGTCAGTCCAAAGGCTAGCAGCTTCCTTGCTTGTGCATTAAACTGAATGGCTGACCGAGTCATTCTTCTTATAAGTGGGAAACTCTGGGTTCCGTTCTGTTCATATGACAAATAACACATAACAAAGTATCCAGATAGCCACTAAAAATAGTTTCACTGAAAAATAAATCTGTGTGTGTGTGTGTGTGTGTATGTGTGTGTGTGTGTTTCTGGAACCACTTAAATGACCTGATTCCAGTTTGATTCCAATTCCAGGCTATGCAGCTTGTTTGGACTGATGTACTGGCTCCACACACCCCGCCTCGTCTCCAGGCTTTTAGTTTATTGTTCTGTTTTAAAACATCCGTTTAGGAAAAGGTACAAATACAAACTTTTCACCTGGAAAAACTTATTAAAGTTACACAAATGGACCTTAAAACCACCGTTGAACCAATTTGCTTTCGATTTACCTTTTTTGTTTTTTTGCCTGGTTTTTGACTCCGCCGTGTTTTTCCCCTTACAGAACAGATTTAATTTAAAGTGCACTTGTCTAAAATCATCTGAGTAGTTTTAGTGAAGAACACGTCTTTGATCTGTTTAAAGAATATAAACAGAGTAGGTCTCTGAGATCCATAGATACAGGTCAGCTAGTCTAGCACAGAGTCCAGCATTTAGCTGTGATGCTGCTACAACGGGCAGAAATGGCCAAAAGTGCCCTAAACGTAGTGATTTCTAAATCCAGGTTAAACGCATGCCTGTTTCTGAGCTCTGCGACTTGCACTCTAACTGCACTGAAATGCTAGACCTCAACTGGTTTTTAATATTATTCATGCTTTTATTTTCCTTTGTTTGTGTGAAACACTTTGAACTGTTGCTGTGTGTGAAAGGTGCTATACGAAAAAACCTACCTGCCCTTGCCTTGCCTCAATTCAATGGCATCATGTCCTCACGCAGGTTTGAGCTAGAAGAAGAGCGGAGTGGTGGGTATAGAAAAAAAAAAAAAACATACTAAAATATAAGCATCTCATAAGAAAGTGGTCCTCCCCTAGGAGTTCTCCATCTCAATCCTGGTTACTCCACGCCGTCCACCTGCTTTGTCTCAGCACACTTAGACAGAGAGGCTAATTGAGAAGATCTGGTCTAGGTTAGGTGTGTAGAGTAAAGAAAGCCCTATGAGGGTCATTGCTGCGTTCATTATACTTTTTCAGCATGCATGTAGCGCTCGTATCTCATATCTCAGTTTTTTGTCGTCTTTTCAGTTTTTGACATCATTTGAACTCCTGGTGATCTTTACATTGTGTGTAAATTTTATGATACATGGACCAAAGGAAACGACCCAAAATGACTCTAAAAAAAGTTCCGTTGACCAAAAAGTAACGTAGGCTTTCTCCTTCTCCTGTAAAGTTACTATTCTGGAGATACGAGGTTTTGATCATTCAGCAGCTGCAGAATGAGGATACGCTCATAGGAAGATTTGATTGTGGTACCTGCACTTTTAGACTGAATATATGCTTGTGGTACCTTCACAGGCAGAATAAAGATGTGCTCATTCGAACTGAACACCTTCATGTAAATCAGTTCACTGCTGTTGACCTAATGCACAGACCCTTTTTTCAGCCTGAAAGGTAACAAATGTTTAAGATAAACATAATTTTCAATGAAAAAAAAATAAATGTACAATAAAGTAAAAAAGAAGGGGAAAGGTATCTTTTTGTTTTTATTTTTATTTAGCATTTATTTCCATGTGCAGGTGAGCGAGCCGTGCGTCCAGAGCAGAAAAAACTTATTAGACCTGTGCAGGGCTTTAAGATAGACACATGAGTTGAGCATCCACTCTGGAATAAGGCATTTTTCAGCTTAAAAACATGAAGAATCTGTATAGAATCGAAAACGATTGCTTGGAAGCGACCAAATAGCTGTTTTTATATTAGTGTGGTTAAAAAGATGCTGTTGCTCTCTTGCAGTGCTCATCAGTGACCCGTTTAAACCATTTCAGCAACAAGGTCCCCCCGGATTAGCATTTTGTGCTACTTGCTATGACAATAATCAGCAATGTTTTTCCACGAACTGAATATATTAAGAGATTCCAGCAACAACAATGAATTACGGAATACTTGATGGAATATTCGAGACTTACAAAATACATTATATTACCAAAAGTATTCAGTCGTATAAACCCAGACTCGGAACAGTCCATCGGATTTCCAGATGGAGAAGCGTGATTGGTCACTCCAGAGAACACGTCTCCACTGCTCTAGAGTCCAGTGGCGGCGCTTTACACCACTGCATTCAACACTTTGCATTGCGCTTGGTGATGTAGGCCGCTGGTGAGGATGCAGCTGCTCGGCCATGGAAACCCACTCCATGAATCTCTCTACACTGTTCTTGAGCTGATCTGAAGGCCACAGGAAGTTTAGAGGTCTGTAGTGACTGAGTCTACAGAAAGTCGGTGACCTCTGCGCACTATGCCCCTCAGCATCCGCTGGGGTCAGGAAACCCTGTGTGACGCACATCCTCCAGACTCCAGAGAGAAATGCGCCAATGCTTTGGTCTATTTTACTCTCTAGTTTGATCTTACTGTGAGATGGCTTGATTCCACTTTTTCATTTCTGGCACCGATATCAAAAGCCAGGCCTATTTGTCTCACTTAATGCTCAGTGAGTTCCACTAACACAGTCTAGGTGAGATCTGTTGCCGTTGACTTAGGCAGTGATTCAGTAAAATGAATGCTTCATTTAAACAGCCCAGACAGTCGAGCTCAGACAAGCTCTGAAAAGAACCCCAAAACTTTATTTAAGCATTTACATGTTTAGTTTGCTTTAGGCATGCAAATAATACTTTTAAAATATGAAAAAATTTGTATAAAACTGGCTTGGATTTCATAATATAGACAAATAAACTCAGTCTACTGTTTGGTGTAATACGCTAAAGGAATATACTGCTGTGTAATGTGTTAAGTGCTGTGTTAAATGCCATTATATTCTGTATTGTGTGTTTTACCATGCATGTGATGTGATTGTACCTAGAACATTCTGTTCTGCCTACTTTTGTTTATCCCTAAGCCTATCCTTAGTCTTTACATCAGTCCAGCCTAAATAAGTGTCAGCACCTACTGTTTAACAGCTCCCTGGTTTGGTAGACTTCAACTCACTACAGTCTTGGGTGTCATATTCCCAACTCCCAGGACAGAGGAGATCATTTAGAATTAGCTTAAATATTATTCATCTGTAATATTTAATATTAAACTAACTTTTATTTGCTGTTCCACTGTAATGAAAGACTCAAAGCAGCATGTGTAAAATGCCCTGGCAGCAGGTGAAGGTGAAATGTAAGGCGAATGATAGAGTGTAAATCTAGATACTTTTTACAGAATAATCAATGTGTACAGAAACCAAATGCCTGTACCTTGACTACTCTCTGCTGCCACGACTACTCCAGTAAAGCTTCCCTTTTGATCTTAAGCCAGGAGCATCTGATTTCTGGTCCAACGTCACAGATTGCATGTGAATGTTTTGCAATTATTCTTTATTTGCTGTATTTAGAGTGTCATTTTTTTGCTGTTGCTCAGGTACACAAGTATTCAGTTGCACAACTATATAGGGCCTTCGTTATTGTTTTGCACTTCATAATGTACCATATGATTGCATTGAT